>NW_022639656.1:354708-358438 GCF_010583005.1 Odontomachus brunneus | reverse complement strand
ATTACTAAATACTGTACTTTTAACACTGAAAATAAGTGATTAATCAATGATTCTTAGTATGATATTTCTATAAGGGTAACTTCTAAAGAAATTTCTATATTAACATTTACATAAGTATTAATATATTACATAACGTTTTCCTGTATTTATCATATAATTTAATACATAATTGGTCATTAAAATCAATCATAAGATGTTTTTGCAGAATATTTATACCACGTAGCTTACGAGATTGTTCCAATTGCACACAGACTCAATTGTATATTGCCAACCGGTGCTCTGCTTTATCTAGTGAATTACTAAATCCAACTAAATCTACACCAATCATTACACTCCGTGTCCAATCGGGCTTTGTGCAATTCGGTTTCATCCCTTACAACAGAGTTTTTGTTTCTTTTCTTATGGCTCGTGTAGACCAGGGCGATGTGCGACGCAATACGTGATATATGACCAGCGATATCTAAAGTATTGGTATTTCGTTAAAACTAAACGCTTATTGGATATCGCGCGTCGCATATCGTATATTGTTTTAAGAAAGCGGGTCACTCTGGCGGCACTGTCAAGCATTGTTGAAGATAAATCTTCAAAACGATTGTATATTACAAAGTTGACTTAATAAAAGATAATTAATTTGTTTGTTCTTACAAAACTTTGGATTTCGAATTCTGCATTAATGGCACAAACTTTCAAACTTATATTAATAAATTAATATTCGATTATCCGGATATATACTAATGAAATCCAGCTATCTGGCCGGATTGTAAAAAGATGGTCGGATAAGCCGGATACCGGATAGTTGCCGGATATCCGGCACATCCCTAGTCAAAAACGATGTTACCTAATCTTTGTTTTGCTAGCGTCGGTTAGAGAAAATAGCTATCGTTAAAATGTTATATCTTTCTTAAGACGTGGGTACTCAAGGTTTTTTCAATTACTATGTGACGCTAAGATTTCAATGTATCCAGAGAGCACATTTTTATCATAGTAAGTACTTTGTACTTTTGCAAGAAAGATGACAGTTTTCACGCTTTGTCGCTCAATGCGTATGTAAAATGATTAAACTTTGCTAATTTATATCTCAGCGACTGTGTGGGTAAAAATTTTTTTATAATTGCAAAAAATTTGTTGCTCTTTGCTCTTTGTTCTACAATATAAAAAAACTTCAGGATTATAATATAGTATACAGCGTACTTAACGTATTCCCTTAAATTTAAACATCGGCGTTGACCAATCTAACGACACTATACCAATATTTACCGGCTTTATTGTTCGCATGTGTCCTTAATTTTTTCGCATTATTAGTCTCACAGACCTTAAACAAATTTTACCAACGTGCTACTTGGCGTCTACTGTGCTAATCAGTTTGGGCGACCTGGAGATCGACAGAAGAAATCAAAAACTTCTTTTCTTTCGTAGTTCGATGTTTCTTTCTTTTCTTCTTCGCATAAGGAGCAAATGAAATTCTTACAGGATCTGGGAAATCCTAGATATGTGTTCTAAAGTTAAAGACGTCTCTAAACATGTAAGTATGTGTGTATGTTGCTAAAGTTACATTATTGAAATAGTACTTGCTATGTAAAAGACTAGGTCTATGGAATTCTGTTAACTAAACATTTTTTTATTTAGTTTAAGGCATACTACAAATCTGTAAAGTTTGAATGATCTTTCTATAATATTCTGTGTGTGTACGCATGTGTAGGTATATGTGATACCAATTTGACAAACATAAATTTATATACAGTTTGCACAATATTTACATCACAATTTTACACAAAATTAACAAAATGTCTTTAAGATAAATTTGAAAAATAACTTTTCATTCTGATGCTTAATCTTTTTTGTATAAAAGCAGTCTTGGTAATTGTATACATTAGGGGAGCCACCAAGATAGAAATGCGTGATGTTTCATCACAATGTGACTTCATACTATGACTCCAATTTGATACTTTTTTAAAGATCATTACGTGATCTCATAACATGAGCACTAGATGCACACAAATGATGTACAAATTATGTTGCAAATTCTTGACATGATGTTGATTATTATTATTAAATGAGGTATTTTTGTGACATCATAACATGTCTACATTCTGAGGCGCATATAAGCCCGCATCGGTGTCTATTCTTGTCCTCATGCTTGAAGATACATGAATACAATATGAACTCAGAATAAACACATTTTTCTATCTGGACACTTCCGATGAGCTCTTCCTTGACAGTATATATATTGAGGACAGTATATAGTATTGAGGATACATTTCTAAGTAACATTTCAAATAACATTTTTCAAGTAACATTATTCAAGTAACATTTTTTATGTGTCGTTTATTGTTTGTTAGTTATTAAAAAAATTTTTTTTTAAGTAGAACGTAATTTTTGCACACAATGTATATGGAAATATGGTAAACAGTACACATAATGTGGAGCCCCTTCCCCCGCAATCCTTCTCCAAAAAACTAACCCTAATTTAACTCATCATGTACGGTTTGTTAAATAGTTATTAAAACATTTCTTTTATAAATGGATTGTAATTTTTGCACATAATTTATATGGAAATATGATAAATAGCACACGTATATGCGCAGGGGAAGAGCTCCGTCTCTCCTCTCGCACTTCATCCCCAAAGAAACTAACCCTAACTTAATCTAATCCAACTTAGGGTGTTTACGATAATTCCAGTTGGAGTTAGTACAAGTTAGTTTCACTAGAGCCGAGAAATATGATAGGCACAAGCATCTAGTATTTTCATGATTTATGACAACTCAATGCTGTCCGATAAATCGAGTAGAGTAGAGCAGCCCTATCCGACTCAAGATTTAGCCTGTCTAGTTAATGACTAAAAGTTGTAGATGGCTCTACGATCAAGTTGGCCGGTGACTAAAAGTTGTAGATGGCTCTACGATCAAGTTGGCCGGTGTAACTGGGCAATTGCTGGGTAGATCAATTCCGTATCTTTTAAAAGAACGATGAAATTATCATTAAATATTTTTTGTCTTATATAAGGTGTAGTAAAAAGAAATCCATTATTTTTGCATGAAAATGAAGGCTCTATTTAGTATAATTAGAATGATCCGATTTAAGTCAAATATGCACCGTTTTGTTCGATAACTTGTTGCCATTTTGAAGGTAATTCCATTATGCCTCTCTTATAGAAACCCTTGTCGCTATTGGCAAAAAACTGGGACAGTCGATTTTTACAAGCTTCTCTTGAAGCGAATTTTTCACCAGCAAAATCATTCGCCATAGACAGGAACAGGTGGTAATCACTTGGTACCAAGTCCGGACTATAAGGTGGATGCATAAGAACCTCCCAACAAAGTTCCCGGG
The DNA here is from genome assembly GCF_010583005.1 of Odontomachus brunneus. Classification (NCBI taxonomy): domain Eukaryota; kingdom Metazoa; phylum Arthropoda; class Insecta; order Hymenoptera; family Formicidae; genus Odontomachus; species Odontomachus brunneus. Next base: position 355,111 of record NW_022639656.1, on the reverse strand, counting down.
GGGAGCGGTGCACTTGGACATAATGCATTTGGACACAGCCAATCACAGCACCGTGTGATTAGAGACATTTGTAGGGTCCCTTGGAACAGCGACTTGTGATTGGACTGTGTCCAACTGATATACACCCGTTCCCGGAGCTTCTGGCGAGTCACTATCGATGTGTGTGGCCTGGCGTTGTCGTGATGGAACACAATTCCTCTCCTATTGGCCAAAGCTGGCCGCTTCTGGGCGATTGATTCCTTCAGACGGTCCAATTGTTGACAGTACAGGTCCAAATTAAGAGTTTGGCCGTAGGGGAGCAGCTCATAGGATGATTCCCTGCCAATCTCACCAAACAGAGCAAAGCCTTCCTGACCGTCAATCCTGGCTTGGCCACCGTTTGCGCCGGCTCACCGCGTTTCGA
>NW_022639656.1:352688-352861 GCF_010583005.1 Odontomachus brunneus | reverse complement strand
ACTTTTCATCACCAGTCACCATCCGCTGCAGAAATGGATCGATTTTGTTACGATTCAGCAGCGATTCGCAGATGGAAATTCGGTCCATGAGGTTTTTTTACGTTAACTCGTGTGGCACTCATGCATCGAGCTTCTTTTTGTATCCAGCCTTATTCGAGTGGTTCCAAACGGTT
>NW_022639656.1:352525-352678 GCF_010583005.1 Odontomachus brunneus | reverse complement strand
TGTTTTCGCTTGAGGTTGTCATAAGTGACCCACTTTTCATCACCAGTCACCATCCGCTGCAGAAATGGATCGATTTTGTTACGATTCAGCAGCGATTCGCAGATGGAAATTCGGTCCATGAGGTTTTTTTACGTTAACTCGTGTGGCACTCAT
>NW_022639656.1:341715-352515 GCF_010583005.1 Odontomachus brunneus | reverse complement strand
TTTGACATCAAAATTACCGGAACGGAATCGACGAAACCAATTGCGCGTGATTGGCTGTTACAGTATCAGGACCATAAACACTATTCACATTTTCAGCCGCCTGGCTTGCGTTTTCGCCTTTATCGAAGAAAAACTGTAAAATATGGCGTATTTTCTCTTTGCTGGTGTCCATCTTTGACGCGCGCTCAAACAATACTGAGTCAAACAATCACAAAACTGTCTGAGAAGTTTTTTTAGTACAAAATCTTATCTTTCTAACGCCATCTAGCGTAAACCGATGGCACTTATACAACGCGAGATACACATTACTAAAGCCATCTATTGGAAAAATAATGGATTTCTTTTTACTACACCTTATATAATAGAAAAGTTATGTAAGGGTTATGCAACGATAAGAATAGTGTCGTTAAAAATTGTTCAAGAAATTATCCACAATTCATAAGAATCAACTTACAAGAATGTAAAGAGAGTAATTCATATGTATTGTAGATAGTTTTATTAAATAAAAAGAAATTGTATTTAGTATTAAAAAAGACTTAGTTTTTTGTAAAAAAAAATGAATTTATAAAATAAATTAATAAAATAATATAATTATGATGATCAATATATGATATTAATATAACAATATCATTATAAAATCATATCATAGTCATATTATCATAACAATATTATTGTTATATTAGTGTTATATTGTTATATTATTATATTATAGTATAGTTATATTGTTATATTATTAGTAAAACAATATTATTGTGATATTAGTGTAAAAATATATAAATATTTATTTTCAATATAAGATTTTTAGAGAACGTATTTTTGTAACATAAAAGAAGTAACATAAAAGCACAAAATATTAGCAATTATATTTTTATTTTTATAATATATTAGTTTTTTTTATGTTTCACAATGTTTCGATATTTTTTTCATATGTTGATTATCTTTTTTGTTATTATTTAAGTCGCTACAATATTGTGATAATCGTATTTGTAAATAGTAATAAACAATGTACGATATAATATCTATTTTATGAGTCTCACAAGGAAAAGTTAATAAATCAGATTCAATTACATTATTTAAAATAGCATCTGCAACATTTAACTCGTGACAATGTTTTGTAAATACCTGTTCAAAATTTTTAACAAAATTGTAGAAACCTACATTTGGATAAACAAGAGATGCATATCACCCAAGTTCGCTTTTCTGTAATGTACTTCGGAATTAGTAACAAGTGCTTATTTACATAAAAAACATTTCATAAACGTTAATAATCGCTGGCAAACACGTGCAGTGATGAAATATATAATGCAATCAAAAGTTGCAAATGTGGTATAATCATGCTCTGACATATCATAAATGTCCCAATCGTCAATCCAAAGTATAATCCGCTTTGATAATCTCTTCTATTTAAAGCTTCGAACAAACAATTCATCCATTTACAGAACTCTGCAGTGGCTGTACTTTCTTGCAATTCAGGATGATGTAGACTGTAAAAGCGCAATCCTTTTGCAATGGAATTGCTAAAAATCTCACATAACAAATGTTTTACTGGAAGTAGAATTATTCAAAATAGAATTTTTTATTATCATTATACAAAACACTGATATTACCTGCACAGCTAAACGAACTCACATTTTTTATGAATTTTGAAAATATAAATGATGTTTTGTTATTTTAGGAATTGGCATACCACGATCTATTTCATATAATTTTTCAAAATGTTTCCAAGAAATTAAAGGTCCTTCTAGTTTCATATGAAATGTAGCTAGATAAAATAAGATAATATTTTCAACAAAATTAGTTATAAAAATAAAAAGCTAATATTACAATTACTGTGAAATTTTAATTTCATTTGTATAAATATTATTATTTTATAGTGAAATGCATGTACTTTTAGATTCTTATCGTATAATCGGTTTCGTATAGTTTTTATAAGATGTGGTGTGTCAGAGAATATAAAAACGTTTCTTGATGAGTCAGTGACATGTGTAAACCAAGTTTTTAAATCGCCCTTTCTTCAACTCGTTAAATGTTAGAATATCTGAGCTTTCTTTCCCTTTCATATTATTATTTAATAACGTACTTCCTGTATTTTATATTATACTGATTTCAGATTCCATCATAAAATATACACTTTATTTTTTATCATTATTATTATTTATATAATTATTTTGTCATTATTTTTTATCCAACTATCATTATTTGCAAATTCCGTCCAAGGAAATAATGAGGATACCGTATTACCCTTAATACCATATAAGGCCTTTTTCATGAAATCTAGAAAATCAGTATTCATTATTCTTTTACTACATTGTATTATTTATTTAGTATTATTTAGTTAAAATTTACAAGAATACAAATGCATTTATAATTACATGATCATTTCATCTGTGATGCAATATACTAACATAATATTTTTTGAGAAATAATAAGCAATATGTTCAAAACTATTTTTATAACATACAGTATGTTTGATAAGAGCGTGTACGGCAAAACTCAAAAACTTAGGATAATACATAAATTGAAAAAATTTGTACACATTATGCATGATATAGACTGCGATGCTTTATTATTAATAAGTTGTCCAGTCGCCTCCATTATCAATAATTGACTGGCATCTCCGAGGCATACTTTCTACTAATTTTACAGCATAATCTTCAGACAAAGATCTCCATATAAATCGAATCTGTCGAATTAACTGCTTGACGGTCCATATTTTCTTTCCTCGGAGCTTAAACTTTATAAGCGCCCAAACATTTTCAATTGGATTTGCATCTGGCGACTGTGAAGGCCAATCCAGTACGTCAACGTCATTTTCTTGTTTCCACGCAGTACAAAGTCTACTCCGATGTTTCGGATCATTGTCCTCTTGCAGTAGCCAATTTTCATTTTTCCTCGTAAACCACCTTTGGGCAGATGGTAATAAAGCTCTCTCATATATTTGGACCATTTTAGCAGCATCCAAATTTTGTGTAAAGATGTGTAAAGTGCCAAATCCCTGTTTTGAGAAACAGCCCCAGACGTGCACCTTTACCGGATGTTTAACGGTCCGCTCGATGAGTCTATTGGCCTGGGTAGACCAGACACGTCTGATAGAAGACTTTGCCCAAAACGAAGCTTCATCTGAAAAAATTACGTTGCCCCAATAGCGGTCCAAATTTTCTTTTGCCCAAGCAAGTCTTTTTTCGACGTGTTTTTCAGACAGCAACGGTTTCGTTATCGTGCTTCGAAATTTCACTTTATGAGCCAGTAAACGTCTTCTTATAGTATGACATGATATATTTAGACCCTTTTTAAGTAGAACCGCTTGCCCGCCACGCAATGATAAATAAGGATTCTTCTCAAACACCCGTAAAATCATTTTGTCCTCCTTTTTCGTCGTTTTCTGCACAGAGCCACGATCCGGCAAGTCATCAACGTTTTTGACCTCGGAATAACGTTTCACCCACTTACTCACAAACGCCTTATTCTTCATATACTTAGCAGCCGCTCCGCGCGACATTTTTGGTCCTTTCGGATGCGAACATAGAAACACAGCTTCGTAACGTGATGCGTACGCGGCACTCATGTTGAAATACGCCCTTTTGTGACGAAAGTCAAACGATAACTAAGGCTTTCTAGACAAAGCATCTTGGGAGAAGAGCCCCACTATTGGCTCGCGTTCATATCCCCCCTCTAACGGTTTCGAGGAAAAAGTTTTGCCGTACACGCTCTTATCAAACATACTGTACATCTTGAATAATTGTACCATCCTTATCATGAAACACTCTTTTCCACACAATATCGTGTTCTGCGAAACTGTTCTGTTTTTCAAAAAACAATGTGAAGAATTTAAAATTATATCGTTCCTTCGCGATGATTTTTGCATTCTTTAGCTTTATTATTATTTTTTGGCACGCGAAAAGTGTACTTTTTCAGGATTACTTTTGTATCCTGATGTACACCCGATAGCTATTCATTTCATTTTTATAGTGTTACAATCTATACAATACAAAAAAATATCCTTTAACGTTAATTCAACAAGACGAAAAGAAAACTAATCTTAATGTATAGGTCACTTTACAGGAATTTATAAGTAAGAAATTAGTTACATATTAGTATATATATGTATACGCACCAAATTTGATATCTTATTTTAGCTGTACAGGCCTTATAGAAATATCATACTAAGAATCATTGAAAATTACTTATTATCCAGTATTTTTAATACTGAAAATAAGTAATTATCAATGATTCTTAGTATGATATTTCTATAAGGAAGCAATACAATTTATCACTATAAATAACAGTTTTACCATTAAACTTGCACGTATAATTATCAAACATTCCAATTTCGTGAATGTTTACCATCACGTATAATCTATATATAGGGTGCGGCGCCAAAATCCGGACAAATTATACATTTTTTCCAAACATATTTTTTATTGCAAAAACGAAAAGGTTTACAAAATTTTTTTAACCACATTGTTTGTAAGGCCATAAAGAACACATTTACTCAATATATCCCCCGCTTACTTGAATGACCGCCTCCATTCTCGGTCTGAAGCGTGCGCAGGCGCGCTTTAATGTGTCACGGTCCATATCGGTGAATGCCGCTTCAATAGCGGCTTTCAATGATCCTGCGTTTGGATGTCTGGACTTGTTCGTGACCCTTTCAACTACGCTCCATACATAGAAGTTCAAAGGATTCAAATCTGGGCTGTTAGGAGGCCAGAATTCTTTCGACCAAAACATTTCGACGTTGTCCGACAACCAATTTTGCACCAAATGACTTGTGTGGGCGGGCGCATCGTCCTGCTGGAAAACATACGGCTTTCCAGACGACACAGTTTCCACCCACGGCTTCACTACATTTGTCAGAACACGCAAATAAACTTCTTTTGTGACATTTTCCCCTTTGTTAAAGAAATGCGGTGGCATGACATCACCCTCACTAGATACAACACTTAGCACGTGAACATTCGCCGGAAAAAACCTTCGTTAGACTTCTCCAACTCATTGTATTTTGCGATGATATCATACACAGTCGATCTCGGGTACCCGAAGAACCGAATGATTTCTGTCGCCGAGCGCCCAGCGCGAACACTTTCGATAATCGCGACTCTTCGGTTATACTCCGCACGTGGTTTCAACATTGTGACTGTTTCGAGGTTATGATAGTTTAGTATATGCGTCAAGCTATTTGAACGCTAATCGCGACATCTACCAGTGATATAGAACGGCGAGAATTTCAAATTGAATTTTGTCCGGATTTTGGCGCCGCACCCTATATATTAATAGGCCAACTCGATAGTAGCGCCACTTACAACTTTTTTGTCATTACGTGGACACAGTTTTGTATAGGCAGGATATAAAGGTCGGATAGGGCTGTTATTTACACTTCCGCAAAATGACACATACTGAAAACTAAAGATATATGATGGTGCTTTGACATGAAGGTAGCGACAGTATAGCCCAATGCGATAGTACTAGTTACGCCATCTCTTGAAAATCCTTTAAAATTAATGCACTCCCAATACTTTGCATAAATCTATTTATTATTGATACAAGTATATTTGATACAAGTATTATTGATATAAGAATATTTTATAAATGAAAAACTATTTTAACACCAATTCCTTTTCTTTGCCCTATTATATAAAACTATTTAATTAATTCCAGAAAATATAAATAACTGTGAATAACAATAAATTAAACAATTTATATGTAAATATGTAAATCAATTATTATACATCAATTATTATACACATACTTATTATACATTATTATACATTATTATACATGTACTGAATATAGACGCAAAAAGTAGTTGCTATAAACAAAACATTTGTAAGGGTTAAGGCAGAGAACGAGACGTAAACGTCGTAGTCATAGACGTAAAATAAGACAGAAAAAAACGTAAACGTAAATTATGAAAGACTATTAGACTTACGTTTATGTTTTTCTCTGCCTTACTTTACGTCTACGATTACGACGCTTACATCTCGTTCTCTGCCTTAGCCCTAATTCTTTACGAATTCTCAAAGTGTTCTAGGAATTAAGTCGCGAAATATTTGTTATAATGAAGTCCTAAGGAATATTTCAAGACGAACTTATTGTGGTTAATTCTTCAAGAATTAATTTTTCTAGTCCTATATATATTTTTAAAATTAATTCTCTAGGAACTTCTATTCATCTCTGTGCTATCTGGGTTTATTTTGATAAAATTGCGACTGACTATTGTTTAATAAAATGTATTTAAAATGGAAAAATAAAGAAAATTTAAAAATACTATTCTATATACTTTTTCAGAAATTGTCAAAGAAACTTCCTTTTCAGTGAAAGTCAGAGTAATTCGTATCGATCATTTCAGATCACTTCGTAGAAAGTAAGATAATATAAGAAAACATAATATTGAAATTTCTCTTCATTTTTCATCTAATCTTTAATTTTTAATTCTAATCTTATATATTTCTCGGAAAAATTTAGTATTTTACAGTGAATGCGCAGAGAAAAAAACAAATTGCATAATTATTCAAAAAATGAATAAAAATTTTTATTGAAACGCTGTTTGTTTCATTTTTATAAAATCTGAAATGTTTCCTTATTTTTTTTAAAAGTGTTCCAGTTGAATTTTTCATTGTTTTGTTAGAAAAGAGGGGTGTCAATAAGGCCGTTTTTTGGCCCTCGTCAGAATCGCTCCAAACCGTGGTATTTTCTTCCTACCGATGTAGGAACCTCCTAGAACTGTTTGCTGAGCAATTAGAGGTTGCAAACGGGCAACTTGAAATCTCAAAAATCAATGGGGTTTTTCACATAGTAGTAGTGTCGGTCTCATTTCAGCATGTTATTGTTGAGCTTCCATCACCATATTTTCTCAAAAACTACTAGATTATGTGCTGCTTTAAATACGAAAGGAAGCTCATCAGACTTTCATGAATTCAACATAAAATCAAGTCTGGTATTTTGAACGGATTGCAATATTACTGAACAATCATGCAATAGCATCCCTTGCGATGAATCTACTTATAAGCTATTACACGATACTATTACACGATACTACTTATAAGCCCAAACTTGATTTTAAGGTATTAGATCATCTTATCAGTGCAATATACACTCAAGAAATCTGCTATTTACTGCTCAGTGGGCACAAACCATGTTTCGTCATTTGGACATTCTCAAAATGTCTGATGTGCGTCTCGAAGACGTTTCAAGGATGTTTTATGTTGCAAAGACTTCTTTATGATTTCTTATGTTTTTGGTAACAGACGTCTGTAAGTCATCTTGAGGATGGAAATAAGATATATTGGGAATATTTCTAGGATTACTCGTAGATGAATCTATCTCAATGTCCATGAAATATTTCGGGAACGACCAGAGGATGTTTATATGCTTTCCTGCTCGCTAGGTAATTATATAGCGACTGTAACTCCATTATCATGAACATAGATATTTTCGCATTTTAATTCTAACGCTGGAAATAGAACTCAGGTTACAACATCTAGGAATTGACAAAGAAGTCGACTTAGTGTGGGACAAGTTTGCAAAGACTGATGTCGAACATCAGGAGTCAAAAAAGAGATTGTGGCTGAGCATTTTTACATTCTAAGACGGAATGTCTTCCAGCTCAGCAGAGAGCTAATCCCTTCGAGCATTCAGGAAGACAACTTACGCCCCAAGAAGAATATCTACTAGAAGGCCAGACACACGTCACAGAAAGAGAACTAACGACGGCATCGGAAGTATCCAATTCGCCTAACAAGGGAATTAACAGAACTGTCCCTCACCGATTTTGATGCGCTTTGGATATGTTGTAGAGCATCAAAAAATATTTGACACGTATTTTCTTTTATCGGCTAAATGTTAAGTTTAGGGGTTGAAACAGCTCCTGGAAAAAAAGGACTTTTTCATTTTTATTGAATATATCTTAAAATACAAGGTATATAAAAAAATATTTCCTACAAAAGTTGTACAGTATTTAACACTCTTTGCAATGGTATATTTAATTTTTTCAAAAACATCAAATTTTTTGACACCAAAACTCGTTACCTTTGCAAAATTTGTAAGTTTTTGTAAGGACAAAAATTAGAGTATTTTATGCCAGATCGATCCATATATAATATTAGAAGGTGGTTTCGATTAAATTGTTGGAAAACGTCGTGATAATATCGAGCTATACGCGTCACGCCATTCAAGTAGATGAATACTATTGCTAGATACGTTACTGTAAGTAGGGGAATGTAATAAATTGTAGCAAAATAATACATAGACAATTGCATATATTTAATGTATAATATTTACAATTTATAATGTTATTATAATATATTAATATCATATAATTAATATAATGTTAAGAAAAATCGATAGAGGATTTGCATACACAGAAAATAAATGTATTTTACTTATGACACATATTCGTAACAAAAGTGGTGCTCATGGAAAAAATGTGTGATGCAAAGTGATCGTTTGCACCAAGAACAAGTAATTATAGCAGTTTCACCACAAACATCGCATTGTACTTTAGGATCTTTTTTGAAACAAAAATCAACCGATGTCTCGAACTTTGGCGGTCTATATTCTATAAATATCCACTTTTAAACCATGCAAATTTCAATAAGTTTTGAAACCTGGGTAACGAGAATTGATGATGTATTAATGACTGCAATTTCAAGATATTGTTCCTATTATGAAGATCAATTGCAAGATCGAGTAATATAACATTGTCGTAGAAATATTTAATAAAATTTTTCCACATTCGGAAGCCATATACATCTAGTGGTTGTATTTTTTCCGTTGTACCGGCCGGAATTGTTAGAAAATAGATATATATTGCAGAATCTGGTCTACTTGCGGCAATTATGTTGGGACAATGTCCAAGAATCTAATAGTAATACGGATTGTGGGCCGACGTTCGGAAAGAAAACTTCTCTCAACCAGGTTTTTACATGATTTGAAGTTAATTTACCTCACTTCGAAGCCATTACATAAATGTTAGGAGCGTTAAATAATAATTACTGCACTCGTGGACTCGTGCAAACGTTCCTGTGGATTCTTTTAATACGATCAAAAGAGGCGACAATAATCTACCATCAGCAGAAATTGTTTGTTTTACACGTTTACATATTTATGTGAACATTTTATACATTCGTCTCCCTATTATCGCAACAAATATAATGTAAATAATACGTTTATAATTGCGTTTTGATTTATTAATTTCTTTTAGATGCACTGTATATCTGATATCAAGAGACAGAAGAGAAGAAAAATAAGACAAAATAAAAATAAAACAATGTCAAAAATAAAAAGACATAACATTAATTATAAAGTATGTTTTATTTTTTATATAATTACAGTTTTATATCATAGTTTTATATAATCACAGGTGGAAACAAACATTTATTTTCAATCTGTTCCAGAATGATGTCATTTAATCCATGGAATGTCATACTGTTACTGTATGCAACATTCTCTGTTTTGGACCTTCCACAAAGTCCGATAACTTCGGAGGAAATAGAAGTGAAGGAGAAGGTTGAATACATGCTGAAAGCAATTGGAAATGATAACGAATTTGAAACAGAAGAGGAGCAAGCACTAGATTTTTATGATCCAAATGAGATTCCACATGCAGAAACAGTTGATTTGTTAGATCATGTTGAAGATAAGAATTATCTTCCAGAAGAAGTTATTTATACTTCTGTTGAAGCAGCAATATCAAACGACTACAAAAGACAAGCTGTGGAATACTAGAGAAGCGGTAAAACAAAACCAAGATCATTGGAATCGGTTAAAAACAATTATAAACATAAGTAATATCGCTACAACAATTACGACGATGGGAGAAGTATATCAATGTAGGTGATACCAGAAAAGAAAAATTGCAAAGAATTTCTGAATATACATTCAACAATTTCAATGAAGCGCTCCAAAGAGGAATGATAATTCATGATATTGACATCGATGAGCTTCTCGAACACAACAAGAGATAAATGCGCCAGGATTCATAGTGTCACATATGGGGGATTTCATATGAAGTGATCAAGCTAAAAAAAATTTTTTCTCCAATTATGTTTAAACTCGGGGCATTTGTAGCCCTATTAGGTGGTAATATTTGGTAGAAAAATTTTTCCATTTGCTCCAATATTTGAGGAGGGAGAGGGGATGAAAGTTTTGGGGGCCCGTTTCATTAAACAATTTTTTTCAGATAATTAAATGAATAAAAAAAATTTATGAATATCAGTTTCGATATGTTTTTTTATGCCCTTTCGATTGGTAAAATGCATTTAAAAAAAAAAAAATTTTGATTCAAAAAACTCAAAGTTAAAAATAAAAATGACTTTTTTTGGAAGAAAGACACGATTTTTTTTATTTTTTATTTTTTTAAATGAAAGCTGAGATTTTTTCCTATAAGAACATATAGTTCCGAAAATGGGCCTAGAATGTTAAATTCATGAAAATTAGAGTTTATCTGCTGACTCGAGCGCCGCGGACAAGAGCGCGAGGCTGCAGTTGACTGTCTAGTATAAGGAGGCGAACGTTAACGCTCTCTGCATTTAACAGGGTTGAGACTGTCATTTTGTGAATGCCTGCATTACGCTAACGCATAAATTTGGAAAAAATTTTGAAACTTGAAACCTAAATAAATAAAAATTTATAATTTTTAAAACGTAAAATCCTTGAGAAAGATAAATAGTGTACTTGAGCTGAAAAAGTGAATTTATAATTATATCTGAAGTCGTTAAATACTTACATCCCTTTAAGTAATGTCCTTCAGTTTTCGCTGTTTTCTTTGTCTTTTTTTACTTTTTGGGCAATAATCACTTT
>NW_022639656.1:335115-340818 GCF_010583005.1 Odontomachus brunneus | reverse complement strand
AAAATTTTTTTTTTTTTAAATGCATTTTACCAATCGAAAGGGCATAAAAAAACATATCGAAACTGATATTCATAAATTTTTTTTATTCATTTAATTATCTGAAAAAAATTGTTTAATGAAACGGGCCCCCAAAACTTTCACCCCCTCCCCCTCCTCAAATATTGGAGCAAATGGAAAAATTTTTCTACCAAATATTACCACCTAATAGGGCTACAAATGCCCCGAGTTTAAACATAATTGGAGAAAAAATTTTTTTTAGCTTGATCACTTCATATGAAATCCCCCATATGTGGATACAGATTCAAAAAACAACATAATATAGTATCTCGTAAAATAACGAAATTTGTTTTGAAAAAATCTTTGTTATCAAAATCAGATTTAGAAAATAAGTACGAAACATTTACAAGAAATGCAAAATATTTTATTAATCAATGTGGAAAATATTTATAATTCGAATCAGAGTGGATTCCAGTTAAAACTTCACGCCGGTCGTACTTTAGCAAATAAAGATGCAAAAATGATAGAATCTGCAGTATAGTCTGTATCAGCAACCACGCATAATTACACAATACAGCCGACTATTTCTGCTTATGGTAGAGTATTGTCGCCTCTTTTGATCGTATTAAAAGAATCCACAGGAACGTTTGATCCATCATTATTTAACGCTCCTAACATTTATGTAATAGCTTCGAAGTCAGGTAAATTAACATCAAATCATATAAAAACCTGGTTGAGAGAAGTTTTCTTTCCGAACGTCGGCCCATAATCCGTATTACTATTAAATTCTTGGAGTGGACATTGTCCCAACATAATTGCCGAAAATAGACCACATTCTGCAACAGATATCTATTTTCTAACAATTCCGGCTGGTACAACGGGAAAAATACAAGATGTATATCTACACTAGATGTATATGGCTGCCGCTTATGGAAAAATTTTATCAAACATTTCTCTGATAATGTTATGTTACTCGATCTTGCAATTGATTTTCCTAATAAGAACAATATCTTGAAATTACAGTCATTAACATACCATCAATTCTCGTCACAGGTTTCAAATTTATTTAAATTTGCATGGTTTAAAAGTGGATATTTACAGACTAGACCGCTAGAGTTCGAGACACCGGTTGATTTTTGTTTAAAAGAAATCCTAAAGTACAATGCAATGTTTGTAGCGAAACTGTTATAATTACTTATTCTTGGTGCAAACAATCATTTTGCATCACACATTTTTTCCATGAACACCGCCTTTACGAATATGTGTCATAAGTAAAATATATTTATTTTCTGTGCATGCAAATCCTCTATCGATTTTTCTTAATATTATATTAATTATATGATTTTAATATATTATAATAACATTATAAATTGTAAACATTATACATTAAATATATGCAACTGTCTATGTATTATTTTTCTACAATTCATTACATTTCCCTACTTACAATAACGTACCTAGCTACAGTATCCATTTACTTGGACTGCGTGATGCGTATAGCACGATATTATCACGACGTTTTCCAACAATTTAAGTGAGACCACTTTCTAATATTATATATAGATCGATTTGGCATGAAATGTTCTACAATTTTGGTCGTTAAAAAACTTACAAATTTTACAAAGATAACGAGTTGGGTGGGGAGGTTAAAAATTTGATGTTTTTGAAAAAATTAAGTATAGCGTTGTAAAGAGTGTTAAATACTGTACAACTTTTGTAGGAAACATTTTTTCATATACCTTGTATTTTAGGAAATATTCAATAAAAATGAAAAAGCCCTTTTTTCAAGAGGCTATTTCAACCCCTAAACTTAACATTCAGCCGATAAAAAAATAAAGGACGGGTTTGTGTAATGGAGAAGTATCGAGCCTCGCATAGCTGCTGGTCGTTGACTGGCATGCCCGCTGCTGCAGGAGGAGAATGTTTTCCAGTTCTCGTCACATAGTTGCGGGTTCTGAGACCGCTGGCCTTGGGCCGTGAGCCTCTTGAATGCTCGAAGGGATTAGCTCTCTGTTGAGCTGGAAGATATTCCGTCTTAGAATGTAAAAATGCTCAGCCACAATCTCTTTTCTGACTCCTGATGTTCGACATCAGTCTTTGCAAACTTGTCGCACACTAAGTCGACTTCTTTGTCAATTCCTAGATGTTGTAACCTGAGTTCTATTTCCAGCGTTAGAATTAAAATGCGAGAATATATATATTCATGATAATAGAGTTACAGTCCATCGCTATATGATTACATAGCGGACAGGAAAACATATAAACATCCTCTGGACGTTCCCGAAATATTTTATGGACATTGAGATAGATTCATTTACGAGAAATCCTAGAAATATTCCCAAGATATCTTATTTCCATCCACAAGATGACTTATAGACGTCTGTTATACCAAAAACATAAGAAATCATAAAGAAGTCTTTGCAACATGAAACATCCTTGAAACGTCTTCGAGACGCACATCAGACATTTTGAGAATGTCCAAATGACGAAACATGGTTTGTGTCCACTGAGCAATAAATTGCAGAATTCTTAAGTATATATTGCACTGATAAGATGATCTAATCCCAAAATCAAGTTTGGACTTAGAGTAGTATCATCTGTTTCATCGCAAAAGATGCTATTGCATTGTTCAGTAATATGGCAATCCATTCAAAATACCAGGCTTGATTTTATATTGAATGCATGAAAATCAGATGAGTTCCCTTTCGTATTTAAAGCAGCATATACTCTAGTATATGGTTTTTGAGAAAATATGGTGGTGGAAGCTCACAATGACATGCTGAAATGAGACCGACACCACCATGTAAATACCCCATTGATTTTTGAGATTTCCAGTTGTCCGTTTGCAATCTCTAATTGCTCGGACAGCAAACGGTTCTAGGAGGTTGTGAACTACATCGATAGGAAGCAAATACCACAGTTTGAAATGATTCTGATGAGGACCAAAAATCAGCCTTATTGACACCCCTCCTTTTCAGCAAAATATTTTCACCAGGGCCGCGCATATACGTGTATTGCTTACCAATTTTCCATATATACCGTGTGCAAAAATTACATTCTATTTATAAAAGAAAATGTTTTAATAACTTTTTAACAAACTGTACATGTTATGATAAGTTAGAGTTAGTTTTTAGGAGAGAGACTGGGAGGCGGGAGGAGCGGAGCCTCTCCTCCGCGCATATACGTGTACTATTTACTATATTACCATGTACACTATGTGCAAAAGTTGCGTTCCATTTAAAATAATTTTTTAATAACTTTTTAACAAACAATGTGAGCGATACATAAAACATTTGAAATGTTACTCAGAAATCCCCAGTAAGCAAATTGAGCGCAGGCTGACATCAGATTCGAGCAGACTCTGTTGTCAGACCCATAGTCATCTATCGAGCCAGTAGGCTGTTAGACTGGCAGAACCTGCCAAGCACGCAGAGTTTGTAGCACATATATATATATATATATATATATATATATATATATATATATATATATATATATATATATATGTATAACAGCAAAATGACGGCAGATTGCGCGCAGATCCTATCGTTTCGTAGGTTCTTCAATTAAATCTTTGGTAGAAAATTTTCTCATAATTTTTCATAATTATATACATAGAATGAGCGATTTTTCATAATTATATACATAGATTTCTCATCAAATACAATGCTTTTACGCTTTCTCGTAAAATACAATGAAAAAAAGTTTTTCTATATTATTTTTTCATAATTTTGAAGATTTTCTCTGGTGAGATCCAAACTTGAACCGAAGACATCTTTTGGATAATCGTCTGTCGCCTTAGACACTACGCCAATTCCTCACTTGATAAAAAGCTTTATATTATCCACTTAAAATTTAAGGAAGAAAAATCTTAGAATTTGTTTGCTTTTTAAACCGCAAAATATAGACGAAATCGTTTAGCGTATAAATAATGTAAGAGAGACCGGCATGATAATTCGAAATTAATTTTTTACCAAGGACTGTATAGAAAATCACTGCAATAAAACAGCAGATAATGACATTTTTCTATCATGCTAATAAAATACTGTGCTTTTACATGTGCGAAATAATTTGGTCGATCGTCCAGACTGTATTAAATTTTATCAAAATCGAAGCATGATATCCATACAGTACGAATGTCCGAAATACATCCCAGAGACATCCAGAGATATCACATTGTCTCTGGAACGTTTCTGAGATGTATTTCAGACATTTGGTGCTATATGGGATATATTTTGAAATAAAACGTTGCAAAAAGTCTGTAAAAGTTATTTACATGGCAGGACTAATATTTTTTTCGGTGCTGCTGCCTTCAGTACTTATTGCATGACGGTTAAATTATTCAGATTTAATAACATAATGATATTTAAAAAAAAAATAACCTAGACGACACAAATATCCAAAATTGAGTCATAAGGTGTCTTTAGGACGTCTTTAAGACATCTTTAAGACAATACCTTATAAACTTGTCTTAAAAATGTCTTAAAGATGTCTTAAAGATGTCTTAAGGATGTCTTATGACTCGATTTTGGACATTATGCTGTCTGGGAATAGTATGAGAAATTGTATGAAAAATTATGAAAACAATTTTTACCAAGAATGGCATATGTACGCCTTTAAATGGCCATTTAACCGTTGTACGATTCTATATCTATACCATAGAAGGAGAAGGGCGTATTAGATGGCGACGGGACGCCATGCATTCGAAATCTCTATATCTTTTCGTTCTAGAGAGAGAAAAATATCGAGAGCGCGGTTTGCTAAGTCGGGACTCGAACCCGGGTTTTTCGCTTGCCGAGTGACTGCTCTAAATCACTGAGCTACCTGACACTCCACGCTCACGACATTCTCCTCTCCCTAGATAACGCTCAGAAATGCCGTTATTTTTCTATTATTGTTGCTTTTTTATAAAAAAATATATAATACAATTTTAAAAAGTAAAAATTGTTTTTTATTGTATATATGTGTACAATTATTGCACTATATAATTATCTTAACTCCTCTCAGAGTTTTACATGGTGTGCATCTGAAATTACCCCATTTAATAGCGTACATATGGCCCTTGATAGAATCAAATAGCCTATCTACGAAACAGAATCTGTGCGCCAGTCTGTCGGCAGGCTCTGCGCGTAGTCTGTCACCAATCTGTCGTCAAAACAGATTCTGTGTGCAATCTGTTGTCATTCTGTCTACAGACACTGTCGACAGACTGCGCAAAATCTGTTCGCGCAAGTTTGACTATCTGGGTTTTTGATACTAAATGTCAAAGAGAAGCTTATCAGAGGTGGCTCCCCTAATGTAAACAATTACCTGTCTTACAGCTTATTATATCTACTTAAGTTGTATCAAAATAAATCTTCAGATGCTTTTCTGAATAGCCATTACATGTTTTGCTACAACTGACAGTTCGATTTTTCTGAATTACTTCCTGATGCAAATATAGCCTCTCAGGCATTACTTCATGTACTGTCGCTTCGGCAGAAGTAAAATAACTCCAATAGCCACACATACGTGCCACAAGCTGTGAACGAGATAATAATTTCTACGCGTTTGCAGGAAAGCATAAGAAACTAGACCCAGAGAAACGATGAGAAGCCCGGCCGGAAAGTAAATGGTCCTAAACAAAAAAAATATATATGTAATGCAACTTTCTCTCTCTCTCTCTCTCTCTCTCTCTCTCTCTCTCTCTCTCTCTCTCTCTCTCTC
>NW_022639656.1:326882-331446 GCF_010583005.1 Odontomachus brunneus | reverse complement strand
CACACACACACACACACACACACACACACACACACACACACACACACACACACACACTCCTTTTTCTCTCACCCGTCAGTTTTTCTTACCTGTATGGACGCGAGGGATATCTAATAGTTTGCTTTCTCCTGCATCTATATCCCCAGAACAATCCAATCATAGCGGAGCCGGTAACTGCTGGCAGAAGGAACACCCACAGCGCCGTACGATCCATTTCAGCGCCCATAGCAAGCACAATTGCGCCGGCTACTTGGCAGAAGGCAGTGAGCTGCGGTCTAAGCGACGCCATTGCTACTAGGGTTACCCAGATGGCGAGCAGTGCGTTGAAGAAGTCGCAAAACTGTAGCACGCTAGGTCGCATAATGCATACACCGTAAACATCCTCACCAGCTTCGCAGGCATGATAAAATGTAGAGAAGAACATGACTGCAGCATAGGACAGCGCCTCGGTGAAGTACTCACGACGGACTGCCACGTATATTGATCCGACAAATGCAAAGTTGCTGAAGGTCAAAATCAACAATTGGAGGAGTATACCACCACGAGTGAGGACGTAGGCGTCATCAGCGCAGTCGAAACCGCGGTAACCTCCAGTACAATGACAAGCTGAAAACACGAAGCCACCGCTTATGTAATGCATACATTTCCCACGATCATTGCAACGACCCTCTATGCATGGTGACGACGCCACAATGCTTTCCACTCTGACAGGACAGCGTGATAGACAGTCGCACGTATTGCACACTACATCACCACGAAAGCAACTCTGGCTGCAGGTACAAATATTGTTATTGCCGATCGTTTCTTCCGAGCAGAAGGCACGCATGCTCACGTACCAAGTTCCCGCTTCCGGGAAAGGTACGTGTACGTATGCTGGTCCGGTTGCGTTTGCGTATACATCGGCTGTTGTGACGTTATGTACACGTTCGCAAGCACCACCCGATGTTATATTTGAATAGCGACCTATGTTTTGAAAATTTAGTGAGAATAAGAACGAGAATGCACGAGTATATGAAGGCGCGAGTATAAAAGTTATAAATTAATCTTATAGAAAAATTTTGAATTCAGTTAGTAATAAATCTAATCAATGTGTGTGAATGAGATAAAAGAGTTGCGCACGATAGAAAAAAAATATGAAAAAATTGATAAAAAATATTCTTCTGCAAAATCTTTTTCTAAAAAAGAAGAGCTAATCGTATACTATCAAAAGATATAAACTAACCGAAGGAAATACAGGCGACAAGGACGATGTTCTTCTTATATCTCTCATCTATATCGACTAGCTTAAACCCTAAGGTGACTGTGCCACCAACGTCGTACACCTGACCAATTTTAAAGCTAAAGACGGACAGAGTGTCGACGGTTACGTTGAAAGGCTGAGGCTTCGTGTCATTATCGCCTAAGTGTTCATAGTCAAAAAGGAAAAATTCTGGGAAGGATTTTCTTATCAATTCCACCGTCGTCACCTGATCAGAGACCACTTGGTTTATCAATCTCACTGTTACATTTGAGGCATTCCCCGAAAGTAGACGAAGAGTTATGTAGTGGAAACTGTGGAAATAAGGTTTGAAAAACAGCAAGGTCTGTGTAGAATTCAGCAAAACATTGACGAGATTATCCTCCGCCGTAACATGGACAGTAATGTTGCAGTCCTCACCACAAGATGAACTCAGCAAGAGACTCAATTCTATGAGATCAACGTCTGGCATAAGAAACTGCATTATTGCTGAGTCTGATGTCTCATTCAATTGCATCTCGTGCTCGAGTCTAGGATTCATCAATAATATCATAGCCGGCATTTCCACAAACATTTCGGCATCTAACACAGTTTCACAAGACGCACCGAGACCTACGAATAATAAGTTTCTTTTCAGATAATATCTGAAAATCACAATAAAGATTCATTGTTTATCATTATCTTAAACTGTTATGATAAATAAAAAATAATTGGCTTATGCAATTCCGTTTAGAATTGTGATAAGAACCACTTAATATATGCAGCCATGTCGCTGTTGTCTTTGACGGTTATCGTTGTTAATATACAAGATGTATAAAAAGTACCAGGGCGGCGAAATATCTCGAAAAGTAAACATTTTAAGAAAAAGTATTTCAGATAAAAGTTATAGAGTTTCAAAAGATCTATTTACTAATCTAATCAGTTTGACCTTGGATAGCGTCGTCAATGTCAGGACAAGGTCATCTTGAATCTTTGATTAGAATTCCCTATTTTTTATTGCATATTCATGTAGCTAATCTCGAAAGTTTTCCAAAACATTATAATAACATATTTTGTCATTAACCCTTTGAAGACGGAGGGTTGCTGAAAAGGTAAATTAAAGGAAAGCTAGGGTTTAAAGGTCGCTGAAATTTGGGTTACTGAATCCGAATCTGACCTTAGAATTTTTAAATTCTGTAATCCAAGATGGCGCGTTCAATATTCAAACCAGGAAATTTCTACATAGATTAATTCGCCATATTGGATCCGTCATTTTGAATTTGTAACTTTTAAAGTCAGATTCAAATTCAGCGACCCTAAAAACTTTTGAAAACCAGAAGATATTCAAAAGTCTTGATTTTTTATTCCTATTAGAAAGCTACATCCCAAAAAAGTCAATTTTGTCTGCCATATTAAATCAACCATTTTACTATCAACTATCAAAATTATGAGGTTATATTCAAATTCAGCGATCTCAAAAACCCCATTATTGCAACTCCATGAGAATCGGAAAAATAGTTTTTAATATAAAAACAAGGAACAGTTATGGCATAAAAAGTAATTACTCATCCCGAAAAAGTAGACTTTTTGAATAATGAAACTTGAAAGTTACAGTATTGCCGTTAAGGGTGCCATTATGGCTGCGTTCCGAAATTCACTGCCAGTACTGAAATTCTATAATATACGTAACATGAACTATAGATTTTCAGTACTGGCAGTGCATTTCGGAACGCAGCCTACATGAAGCGCCGAAACGCGGAAACGCGGAAGACAAAATGTTACTAGATCTCCGCGTTCCGCGAATTGAATCATTTCTTCCCGTACGTTGAAAAAGCGGAAAAGCGGAAGGCCTAAAACTTTTTTCTATTGTCTTTTCATCCAAGGTACCAAGATATGAATTCCAAAAAATATCGGGTCTGAACGTGTTTGAACACGTCTTAATGTAACGGCGGTTAGGTTGAACAACTTGTGATAACTTGTGACAATAGATTTTTCCGCGCTTGTTCCGCGACTTTATTTCTCCTTATATTACATGGAGCACATTTGCGCGGAAAAGCGAAACAGTTTGGTAACAAATAAACATCTGTATTCATTTTTTAAAATTGTATTCATTTGCATAATTTGCTGCAATTTTTACTAATATGTTTATCTTTTCAGTTTATCTGTTAAATACAAGCATTTTAATTAATAAATACCGTTAAAAATTAATATTTTATAATTCCCCATACCACTTTTCCGCTCAAAATATGCCTCATGCAATATAAGGCAATCAACAGACGCGGAACGGGAGCGGTGCACTTGGACACGGTGCATTTGGACACAGCCAATCACAGCACCGTATGATTAGAGACATTTGTAGAGTCCCTTGGAACAGCGACTTGTGATTGGACTGTGTCCAATTGCCCCGTGTCCAACTGATATACACCCACGCGGAACGCGTAGCGGGTCTAGTAAGATTTTGTCTTCCGCGTTTCCGTGTTTCTGCGTTTCCGCGCTTCATGTAATAGCACTCTAACACAAACTACTCATGCCCACACGCACACATACACACATACACACGCACGCATACACACGCACACACACGAAAGAGGTGTAAATCCTAACGAGTAACCTCTGCGTAGTACACTTTGGGTAATATTAATGCTGGTGATACTGTAATTTTCAAGCTTTATTATTAAAAAAAATCGAAACTTAATGAAAAAATAGGTTATTATAGTATTTTGGAACATTCTCAAGATAAGCTACAAAACAATGTAATAAAAAGTAGGGGGTTTCATTTAAAAATTCAAGGTAACCTTGACGACCCCACCCAAGGTCAAGTACTAATAATATCAATAAATAGGTCTTTTAAAATCTTATAACATTTATCTGAAACACTTTTACTTAAAATGCTCAGTTTTCGAGATACTTCGTCGACCCTGTACTTTTTATACACCCTGTATATATAGGAAAATTTTTAAATGATCACACGAGATATAGTAAATCAACTATAGTGGCAATGTCTGCTATCGTATGTATTGTACACGCACCGGCGTTAATGCCGTCCGAATATCCGTGTGACTCGCACACGATAACGCGTCACTCATACACTGCTGCGTGTAGGTGAGCTAAGAGCAGCACGGAGTGGCGGAGGGAGCTAGCGGTATACGATCGTCGGACGCTTGGAGAGGGAATAGTGGTGGGAGTCGCGGCGATCTTCCATCCTCTATCGCAAACGTAAGAACGAGAGAAATAGCATTATAAGACGTCTGGACAGAAATGCCGTCCTAAAATACGTGTGAAACACACGAAGAAAACGCTTGACTCACACTGTCTCGTCTATACGTGAGCAATACGCGGTGTCCCGAC
>NW_022639656.1:317235-323537 GCF_010583005.1 Odontomachus brunneus | reverse complement strand
GAACAAGGGTCGAGAAAGCTCGACAGAGCGCAGCTAGCTTACTGGCTTCGGTCCTTGTTCGGGATGTCGACGGGATGCAAACTAGAGTCGATAAAGATCGGCAGAGCACAGCTAACGTACTGGCTTCGGTCCTAGTCTGCGAGGATGTGATCGTTGGCAGGTTTAGGAAGCAGATACGAGTCGGTCGTAGGCCTTGCTCTCCGCTGTGTAGCATCGAGTTCGGTTGACGGTCCGGATCGGTCTGGTCCTGATTAATTCGGCGTCGCGGATTATATACTTGACGCTTCTTTGTCTGCTCGCCGTACACGTGCGCGTCGCGTGCTCGCGGCGCTCGCTCGCTATTGTTTCCGCTGTGCCCGATTTCTCGCGTGATCTTTGCTCGCTTTGTTTATACTCGTTATCGTGTTTTGTTTGTCGGCCTTGCGGCGTTTATTGTTGGCGCAACGCGCCGGTGCACGGCCCGACTGATGGTCGGTCGGGCCGGAGTAGTGACGATGCAGGTGTGCATCGTTACAACCTTCAAATTTAGTGGTCAACCCACAAATTTGAGGATTAACCTTCAAAATTTGGAGGTTTTTTTCATAAAGATACAGATCATCTTTATCATATCTTCGCATGATCATTCACAAATCTTTTTTAAGTAATATCTCGATAATTATTGCAAATATCACAAAACAATATAGTATTTTTATATTTATTTCAATCTGTACTATGCCTCCACGAAAGCTTCGAAGGTTGTTCTGAGACACCCTGTATATCCGTCAACAGATAATATTCACATAATGTGCTCAGTTTTCATTCCTTATCTGTTATCAGATTATGGTAAAGATTAACTATATTTCTTTCGTCAAACTATCTTCGTACTATCAACAGTTCCTGGAAGCATTCTAATAATATCATTCTATATAACAATTTCTGTACAAATTCTGTCACGACTTTACCGATAAAAGAAGGATGTTAAAAAAGTCCGATTTTTTATCCCCCTGCAAAACATTAGTGAACTATAAAAAATTGTTGTTTGGGACTCACATAAAATAGTGAAAACAGTTTTATATCCCAAAAATGCGGAGAAAATAGATTTTTTTTTATATTATATCATGTCTTTTGTAGAAGTCGAATTTTCGTATATTATGCTAGAACCTATCATGAATCAAATATATTGCAAAAGTTCCTCATGTTATGTTAGGCAAATGTATTGATTAATCAAACATTGTTTATATTAAGTAGATTTATAATTCAGATTCGACGAACACAGAAATTAATTTTGTTGCGACGACTCTCATGAAAATATGGTTCTCGGTTCTATTGGATATCTTCTTTTTGATTACTAGAAGTTGGCTGCACTAGCCTGTGTAATCTGCGCGCAAGTTATTTTCTATTTTTGTAGCGGCTGTTGCAGAAATAAAGTGAGATTAA
Source organism: Odontomachus brunneus (assembly GCF_010583005.1). Lineage (NCBI taxonomy): Eukaryota > Metazoa > Arthropoda > Insecta > Hymenoptera > Formicidae > Odontomachus > Odontomachus brunneus. The sequence continues at coordinate 322,121 of NW_022639656.1, read as the reverse complement.
CTGAATGTTGGCTCTGTTTTGTGTACTGCGCCTCATTCTTATCATATAACTGGTACTTAAAGGTTTTAAGGATCACTGCCTTGATGGAAAAAGTTTGCTGAAAATGCAATGAAATCGTTGAAAATACAAATCGTCGAAATGAAAAATAAATGTTACTGAAAAGTTACTAAAAATATTTCATCATAAATCATGATTTTCATTATGAATTGTAGTGAAAAGTGTGGAAAAACAATGAATTTTTAATGAATATTGATGAAAAGTAATGAAAAAATATTGAAATATTTAATGAAATATTTAATGAAATTGACTGAATTGTAATAAAAACTGAGTAAATTGTATTGAAACTTTGCTGCAATATTGATGAAAAATGTTGCAATGTTGAATATATATTAAACAAAAACTACAATATTTTGCAATGTTGTAATTATATTTGAGGAACATTGAAAATTATATTATTGATATACAAAAATAATAATAATAATAAAATAAATTATTATTAAATTTTATTATATTAATACATATATATTATTCATATTATATTACAATATACCATAATCATATATATTTTTCTTATCGTTTCCTATCAGAAAAAGTGCGTGTTAACTAAATCTCGAATGTATCGAAGTGGGTGAAGCCTCTTTTCCGCGACGCTAATTGGCTATCTCGACCGTCTCGATTGTCTCGATCCCGTCGCAGTTGAATTCGTGCCGCTTGCAGCTGTCAGCCGCGGTAACAGATCAGGTTGTGTTGTTCGCGTCATATAAATTTGATATTTATTGTAATCCCAACAAACACAATGTTACATATAACATACATGTTAGTTGTAATTTCTTACTCAAACAATATAACTGTTATATAATATACGTGTTATATAACAGTTACATTGTTAAATAGGAAATTACAACTAACATGAATGTTATATGTAACATTGTGTTTGCTGGGAATATAATTTGTAAAAACGAGTATTGTAATATAAATTGTAAATAGTACAACGAAAAGGCTAAAGTGGTGCGCGCGAAGCGCGCGCTATGTGGTGTTCTAGTATATATAAAATTGAAATGCGTTTAAGCAATTTTGCGCAAACCATGAAGAATATTCTTTTATTTCAAAATATTCTTTATTATACAGAGTCTGATGCAAGCTATATCAATAACAAAAAAATACATAAAAAACATTAAACTGAAAAAATGGTCGAAGTCATTTTGCAAATAACCATATAAACTTTAGAGATATTAAATAAAATATATTGGCGAATCAACGCGCGTATTTGCTAGGTACGTTACAATATATTGTGAACACTATAAGTACACATTATATAAGCAGAAACTGTAAGAACATCGTTGGAGTCAAATGCCAATCCCAGGTAGCAAAGTGACGTCAAAAGACATCATTTAGACGTCAAAAGACATCATTTAGACGTCTATGATGTCTTAATGACGTCTTTAGACGTCACCTTGCTATCTGGGATTGGCATCACCGTGTACCGCGCGACATTAGGTTAAGCACACCTTTAGTGAAGCATGGATGAGTGACCGGGTATAACCGCTTCGGATTCGAAATTATCGAGGAAGGTAACGAAAATTTTAGAGTGTGTTTGACAATCTTCGGTTCCTAACAGTTATATGAGACATGAAGAAAATTAATTCAACATTACTATGCAGTATGGGACATTTTTCTTGATTTTAAATTTCAATGATTTTCTACTGAATTTGATTGAAATTTATTGAAATTCACTAAAATTTCGCTGATTTTCAATGAATATTGCTGAAATTTACGATGATTTTGCTGATTTTCGACGAATATTGCTGAAATCATAATGAACGTAGATCGATTAATTGAGTTTTTCAGCAAAATTTCAGCACACTTCATTACGTTTTCAGCAAGTTTCATTATAATTTCAGCAAAATTTTTCCATTAGGGTGATCACGAATCTGTTACTAAAAATGGCAAATTATGGAAATAGGGGATCCAAAATGGCATCTTTGACATGCAATTTTGTATGTAGGGTTACAGTAATCGAATTTTTTATCAAAGTGAATCTGAGAATGCTCCCCAATGAGAAATAACTTACCGATCGACGTCGAAAAGACGTCGAATCGACGTCGAAATCGTCAAATCGATGTCGATTCAACGTCTTTTCGACGTCTATCGGTAAGTCATTTCTCACTGGGTCTTTAAGACACGTTGATTTCAAACCCACTAATTAAATTAAAAAATTAATGATAGCGAATTCAAAATGGCCAATCCAAAATGTTTGTGTCCCATTAAAGTTATATATTTAAAATATTTTATACAAAAAAATTAATGTCTAGTATCCACTATTCTTTCGGAATTCTTTTCAATTTGAAATTTTCTTTAATCCTATTTTAGCAATGCGAAATAGAAGATCTTAAAAGATAGCGCATTCATTTTTGTATGAAATATTTTAAATATTTATGTTAACTTTAATCGAACACAAGCATGATGTATGAAAATTCGTCTTACAAAAAAAGACATGATATGATATAAAAAAAAAATCTACTTTTCCCGTATCTCTGAGTTATAAAACTGTTTTCACTATTTCATGTGGGTTCCAAACAATCACTTTTTATAGTTCACTGAGGTTCCGCAGAGGGAATTAAAAATCGGATTTTTTTCACATTCTTCTTTATATCAGAAATTCGACAAAATTAGCTTTGAACATCCTTATAGTAATACTAAGAATCATTGATAATTACTTGTTATCCAGTATTTTTAATACTGAAAATAAGTAATTATCAATGATTCTTAGTATGATATTTCTATAAGGGCAACTTTGGCTGATTTGATTATTTGGTGTGAACAACACTGTGTCGGCGTCAAATAAACAATTATTGTTACTAATCGAATTCTATCTATTATATGTTTAGGTTTTCGCTTTCCTTATTCTCATTATGCATCAATTTCATGCAAATCCAAAAAATATAGATTTTTTCTCTTGATAGAAATTTTTGAAAAGTTACAAGAAATTTTCTTTTTTAAATAAATATTTTTATGGATGTTATTTTTTAAGTATATGTACGATATATTCATCGATATATGAATACGCGCAATATAACGAATTTTAAAAAATGTATTCTAATCTCATGAAAACACACATATAACATTTAAGCAGTAATAATATAACTTTAATATGCATTTTTATATTAAACTTATATGCTTATGGAGATTTAATGAATTATATTTTCTACCTTGCTGTTTGATTTTTCCACTATCGGGATCAGTCCAGGATCGAAAAGCGATTGCGTACCAATCACCTGCCGGTGGAGCTTCTATCTTGATCATATATTGGTCTCCGCTACTTTGCATTTCCAAACTATAATATCGTCGTCGCCTTTTCATCAATTTCGCAGCAACTTTCGATCCATCAGGATGGACAAATGGCAAACTACCACATTTTAAGTGCAAAGAAACATTACGCGACGAACATTTACCTATTCCACCAGTTTTCTCTTCTTTTGCCGTAAACCTGAAACATAAAAGAATATCTCGGAAATTACGCATATTAAGAGACTCCACATCCAAATAACATTGGGCGTCTTATGGACGTATATTTTAAGTCTAATTTATATCCATACGTCTATAAACAAATAGGATGAACATAAATGAAATATCCTAATTAGACTACGTATACAGAGTTACAAAAATTGTGCAATTGTTATGTCCTTAGATAGAACGACGGGGAAAAGAGATTAAATATTTCTGATAGTAAAATTGATGGTAAAACCTGTTAAAATGATTTAGATATACAGAGTGTCCTATTTTAAAGTTTCTACTATTATAGAATATCTCTTCAGGAAAGCATTTAAGAAAAAAATATTTTAAACAAAAGTTGTAGGGTTCAGAAGGGCACACTCGATGGTGACCTTGATCGTCACCTTGGGGTCAAATTACAAACTCATTTCCAGGTAAAATTCATTTTTTTTTAATGGGAATCCCTAAGAGTCTCTTGGATTGCATACGGATGTAATTTTCCACTCCTTCCATTTGTTATGTTAAAAAATAGGGGTTAAAGTGTGCCTCTCTAAACCCTACAACTTTTTTCTAAAACATTTTTTGTAAGTGCTTTCTTGAGTAGTTATTGCAGTGGTAACTTATTTGATCTTGAAATGAACCCTAGGAGTAAATTTGACCCTATAACGTAATAGATAGCTGAACGCAGAATTTCCTGCTCTTTTCATTTCTGCAATCAGAAGTGGGGGTTTTCATTTAAAGAAACTAATAAGTAAATTTACCCAAAAAGTACATTCCGATTTCTTTCAAATTTGGCACAAATGTAGAAGTACAAATAATATTTAGATCATATTTTTTCATTCTGGGCCACTTTCAGTTTTGCGGTCAGTTTATAACTTTTTAATGCTCTCACTTCTACATGCAGGACGTTCGTTATCCTTCAAAGAAACAATAAATGTTGAAACTTTAGCACAATCTCTAAATTCCCTAACTTTTAGTTATACGATACAGTCTATTATATCTGCAAACGGTCATTTAATGTCTCCTTTGTTCATAATTTTGCAAGAAAAAAATGACAAATTCGGGCCAAATGTTGAAAAAGATTTATGCAAAACAGATAATATTGTTGCTTAAGCTTCTACTTCCGGTAAGTTGACATCAGAACTTGCAATTATTAGGACTTTAACTTAGTTTCCGCCCAAAAAATACTGAGAAAAAGCATTTATTGTAAAAAATTTATTTAAATTATTTCAATGAAAGTATTTTCCATCACTTTCTACAACTTTTTGCCATCTTTCTGGCAACTGGGCGATACCATCTCGATAAAACGATGTTTGTTTCGAAGCAATCCATTCGTCCACCCATTCTCGCACTTCTTCAACATTTCGGAAGCGTGTACCACTCAAGCCGTGCTG
>NW_022639656.1:307217-309868 GCF_010583005.1 Odontomachus brunneus | reverse complement strand
TACACTTTTTTTCAAATCAAAATAGTGCAAAAGCACATGTCGAAAAAACACTTTATCGCGTTCCATTTTTCACAAAGCAAAAGAAATTGTTGTTTAGGAAAATAATTGTGTATGCTGACTGAATGTTATCGAGAAATGTCGAAATTAATCACAAACTACCTGTTTCGTTAGTAATGACTACTAGAATTGTTTGCATTGCCATCTAACATTTGCGGGCGGAAACTAAGTTAAGGTCCTAATAGATGATTTTAATAGATTTACTTACCTAATACTAGTGAAAAATCTGTCCTGTGTTTAGACTCATGGATGAGACAGAACAAAAACAATTTAACACCATTGATAAATGTGGAAAAGATATAAATGTTTTGACGATTCCTGCCGGAACAACTAGTATAATTCAGCCATTGGATGTTTATATATTCAGGCCGTAGAAAAATTTCGTAAAACATTTTTCAGATATAATTACATTATATGATTATAATATAAATTTGCATATGAGAAATAATATTCTAGAAGTTTAATCTCTTACTCATAATCAATTTTCATCTCCCAGGTTCGTAACACTTCTTAAATATGCATGATACAAGAGCGGCTACATGGAATAGGAGCCACCTAAATGCGAGATACTTGCGGATATTTGCTTCAAAAATTTTGATCCTATTTGTGACTTCTGTCATGATATTGCAATTTTTAAATGTGCTTAATGCACGAAATCAAAATGTATTGAGAACTTTTTTGATCCAAAAAATTTTGGGCGTCCTCATTATTGTACGTGAGTACTAGATATAATGTGGTCTGTAAATAGGCCGCATAAATACGTAGGTTTTTACTTGGGTTTTTACTTGATACGGATAACCATACTACTTAAAACACTAAGCATTAACATCAAAAGTATTTCACCGACGAGATTCGTGCGTCCTCCACCCAAGCCACTATCAAAACCGACAACTCAGCCTTGTTCTGCGGTAGAGGGACTAGTTCGCGATAAGCTGGAGGTGTTAGAAGATTGGTGTTTTCTCGAGAAATAATTGCAACAATGTTATACAATATACAATAGCTAGGCCTTTATTGATCAGCAGCAAAATACAAGAAATCTTTGTTCGCATTTGCGACGCATGAATTAGACAGCAAAATCTAACGGTCGTGACCGGCGACATCTAACGGTCACGGCTACATCTTAATACGCTCGTTATTCGGTGTGCTCGCTCTTTGGTAGTCAAATGGCAGATTTTTACTTTTTACGGATTTCACTAAGTTTTACAAAATTGGAGCTCTCGTATTCGCGAGAGGAGCGCGAACCCTTATTCTCCCGGGTAGATGGCCGGGGCTCTGCTCTTCGACGCGTCTTCCGATTCGCGACCCGTACACTAAAAATCGCTAAAAGTTAGTTCACCAAAATGAAATGGACTCACCAAAAAAGTTGTCGCGAATCAGGCGCTGTCGAGCTGCTGACTGCGGCGATTCCTCCAGGTTCACAGTAAATGGTCGGCAGTCTTACGGGATCCCTTGGTTGAGTCGGTATTGACCTTACGGATATCATGTCCTTTGCGTAGCGACTTACAAATCACAAGAACTCTCAATCAGTCGCTGAGACCGTATTTTATCCTCAGGTTCGAATCGCTATTCCCGACAGCTTTCGGCCTCCTATTGGCCTTCTATTGGTTGGTTTCAAAGACGAATCTCAATAGTTTTTAACCTTGTTTGGACGAGATTTTCGGCTCTTTGTTTCACCATCCTCCGAAAATATTGAATCGTCCTTGGAGGAACTCATCGATTCGGCAGCTCATCGATTGTTTACTTCGAATCATCGGTCTCGCGGTGTCTTCGCTTTGTTTGGAGGAGGGTCACGGAGGATGCGCTCGCCAGCGTTGAGCTTCAGCTGCGGTTGTCCTCCGCTCGTTCGCGGTGTCGATCGACTCCGTCCTCGCGGCTTCTTCGCGTCAGCTCGCGGTCGGTCCACTTCGGCAGCAACTGTCAGCGCCCCCAGTACATTTTTCAGCAGCACCCAGGCTCCGGCTCTGAAACATTTCCATCGTATTGGCTCATCCTGTCGGTCTTTTATTATTGTGATGAATGATAGAAGCGATTCACCTGGAAGATACGGCCTCAGATATAATCTCCTCTTCGAATCTGGCTTCTGAAATAACGGTAGCAAATCTTCTTTTGTTTTGATCTCCTCTCTTCTTCCACTGACCTACTCTCGCGATCGCCGATTTATTTGCCGATTGTATGACATATTTACATAAAATAGGTTGTTCAGGGTTCACTTCCCATTCGCCTTACGGCTAGGACGCAACATCTACTGATCAGCCTGGAAGCGCATTTCCGTCTTCCTCACCAAATTTGAGTGCCTGGCGTTCTTTTAAAATTGCCACATTACAATGTGTATACAGGGTGGACCATTTTAATCCATCCAGTCGAATATGTCGAAAACCAAGCACGGGAGAGAAAAATTTTTCAGACAAAAGTTGTTTGGTTTCGAGGGGACCATAAGATCGTACCATTGCTTTGACCTTGAAGAATTATTTGAAAGTCACATGAAAGTCACCTCAATTTTTTTAAACGGCATCCCCTATTTTTTATTACATATTCTTGTAGCTGACCTCGAGAGCTTTCCAAAACATTGTAATGAAATGTTTCTTCATTGAGTA
>NW_022639656.1:294320-306616 GCF_010583005.1 Odontomachus brunneus | reverse complement strand
CTTTTGTCTGAAAAATTTTTCTCTCCCGTGCTTGGTTTTCGACATATTCGACTGGATGGATTAAAATGGCCCACCCTGTATATATATATATATATATATATATATATATATATATATATATATATATATATGTGCGTGCGTGTGTGTGTGTGTGTGTGTGTATGTGTGTGTGTGTGTGTGTAATTATTATCTAAAACATTTTTTCCAAAAGTGCACTTATCAGAAGTTTATAGCGTTTGAAATTGAAATTCAATGTATTCAACTAAGAAAGTTCTAAAAGTTACGTATCAGTTAACTTTCTATATTAATTTAGCGTAAAGACGCGCACACACATATGTATATGCATATACGTATGCACGTATGTATATGGAAGAAAGAAAGGAAGGAAGCATTATTTATTGAGGATTCTAGGATAAATTTCCTAAAACGCTTAAAATAATAATAATACTGGAGTATCAGAAGATTAAAAATCATATGAAAAGGAATATGAATGGAATATAAATGGAATATAAATGGAATATAAGTGAGAATATTGCAGAAAGAATTAAAAATGAAAATGAAAGTGCAAAAAAAGAGATAAAAAACTAAATTAAATTATATTAGTCCATAATATAGGTAGCAGTCGCAAGTTAACTCAGTTTTAAAAGACGATCATATAAAAAACGCCTGAAGAATGTAATGGATTGGAGACATTGCGGATGTTACCCAGTAATTTGTTCGAGAAAATAGCTGCTCTATTCCTGAAGGAGTATAGTTTTGTACACCATTGAAGAATATTAATTAAGTCTGTTACTACTCATTTATATACCGAAGAAATCAAAATAAAAAGTAATCTGCTTAAACAGCATGCTTAGCCATTGCGTTATAATATTCTATGAAAAGTATTCCATAAAGAATAATTTTCGATCGCTAACATTTAATTATCACATATTTTCATAGTAGGATGTTGTGTGTTTATATAACAAAGGTGAACCTAATGCAAGTATTAATTGCTTCGTGTAGATGATGCATAAGTTGGGAAGACATCGGTAAGAGACATACAGCAATAATAATGAAGCAAACAACATGAAGCAAAATTACAGAAAATACCAGTTTCTGATTTAGTTGATCCGATAATAGATTTCTACACAATTTGAGTTGGTATAACTTACTAATTTCTTTTGTCATTTTATTAACAAGAATTCCCTAAGATAAATTGCTAGCGAGTGTGACTCCAAAAAGTTTAACTTTACTAGAGTGAGTAGCAGATATTCCTTCGATCATGATTCGTAGCAGCATATCGAGCAATATAACATTTAAAAATCTTCGAGTACCTATTGCTACGACTTCAGATTTAGCTATATTAAACAAAAGTTTATTTCGGTGTGTTCAAACTGTGATATACTCTATATCAGAGGTCATCAAACAATGCACTTTCCAGCCGATTTTCAGGTTCTGCTCCGCCTTGTTCACCTTGTTTTATCGCTCCGTATGAAACCTACGAGTCGTTCGAGCGTCAGAAGCACGTCTCTGCGTGTTGCGCTATGGAGCCTGTAGAAGAGAAAATAATAAAATGATTTATGGATTTTTTTAAATGATATAATGTATTCTCTTATTATCTTATCAATTTTTTTTAAATAGTAGATATTTGTTATTAATATTAGGTGTTTGCATATGAAATCGCCCATTTTTAACGAAAGAAAAGACAGTAGTTTGGTAGCAAATCGACAAACTGATTTATTCAAAGTATAGTTCCAACAGAACAGACAACTTTGGCCTATCTTTCGGCCCACAATCGGATTCCACGCAGGAAGAATTCAGGTTTTTTGGAGGCAATCCAATCATCCAGCCATTTTTTTACTCCTGTACGAAGTGAAGTATTGTGCCGTAAGCGCTGACTGCATTGATCGGAACAAATGGTAATCGGAGGGAGCGATGTCTGGGGAATATGACGAGTGGGGTAGGATTTCCCAGTTCACTCCTTCTAAGTACTTCTTGACTGGTTGAACAACATGCGGCCTGGTGTTGTTGTGCTACAAAATCAAGTTGTCATTGCGATTCTCCTATTCCGGCCTCTTCTCGTACAGAGCTCGCTTCAAACGGATCAGTTGCAGTCGATAACGATCCCCAATGATGGTTTCCGACGGTTTCAGCATTTCGTAATACATGACACTCCTCTGATCTCACCAGATACAAAGCATGACCTTACTGGCATGGATGTTTCTCTTCGTCGACGGACCTGGTTCCTAGGGACGTACTTATGCTATTTTTCGCTTCGGATTGTCGAAATAGATTCATTTCTCATCTCCAATCACGATTTGATGGAGAAAACCCTTTTGTTGTTGTCGTTCAAGCAGCAGTTCATAAATGGTTTTCCAGCGTTCAATGTCCTGTTCCTTTAATATGTGGAGTACTCAATTTCCTTGCTTGTACACCCGTCCCAGCGTCTGTAGTCGTCTGGAAACTGTTGATTTGTCCACATTTAAGGCTTCGGCCAACTCCAACAGCGTTTGACTCGAGTTTTCGTCCAATAATGTTTCCAATTCCGTATCCTCAAATTTTTTGGGTAGTTTTCCGCGGTTCTTGTTGTCCATAGAAAAATCACCACTTTGGAAACGACGAAACCACTCTTTGCAAGTTGTACTCGATGGAGCATGTTCGGCATACATTTCTTCTAGCAAATGATGCGTTTCCGCGGACAATCTCTTTGCCAGGAAATAATGGAGCATAACTTCCCGCAAATGTGACTTATTTGAAACAAAACTTACCATTATAAACACAATCAAAATAGATGATGTTAACGCGTCGCACAAATGTCACCTATGGCATTTTGACGGGACTCTATAGACCTATCGTCATGTGTATTGCCAGCTTTCCGTTCTAAGAAATAGTGTACTCTACGCCATCTATTGCCAACGGGCGATTTTATATGCAACCACCTAATAGCTTTTCACGTCACTCATGAGTGAAAAACTGCTGACGCAATTTTTAAATGGTATTCCCAGTAGGCTTAATTCATTACTAACTGAAAAAACTAATTGATTGCACAAAAGCAAGATGAAGGATGAACAGAAAAACATAATATACAGGGTGTCTCAAACCTTTATGGTCACACTTTGTGGAAACGTAGGACGGATTGAGGTGAGCAAGAAAGTCCTATGCCGTTTTACAATATTCGCAATAGTTATCGAGAAATTATTATTTTGTCTCAGCTAATCGGCGCACAGGAAGCAACAGCCAAAAGAAAGTTGTCTTCGGCCGGCGCGCAACCGTAATACACGCGAATCGCGTCTCTCCGCCCATAGCTACGAGACACAGTGAGGCTTGATACACTAACACATGTGCATGACATATCTGTGTACCGAATCGAAACGTGTCGTCGCTTCGGCTGTATATGTAGAGGTAAAACAGCGAAGTAACAACACACTCTTAGGTTCAGCGTCAATTCGGCATACAGATATGTCATTCACATGTATTAGTGTATCAAGCCTCGCTATGTCTTGTAGCTATAGGGACGCAGCGAGTTGCGATTCGCGTATATCAAGGTCGCGCGGCGGTCGAAGACATCTTTCTTTCGGCCGTGCTTTCTGTGCGCTGATTAGCTGAGACAAAATAATAAATTTCTCGAAAACTATTATGAATATCGTAAAACGGCACAGGAGTTTCTTGTTTACCTTAATCCGTTCCATGTTCTCACAAAGTGTGATCATGGAGGTCTGAGACACTCTGTATGTACGAAAGAACAATTAACCCAGTAAACACAGAACATAATTGATATAACACAGGATATAACATGTAATATAACTGCTGTTATACATTATTAATATTGAGGTTACTTAATTTCCTTTATAACTGCGATATAACTATGTTATAAAACTGTTATGTTATTATGTTATATACTGGTTAAGTTACATCAACAATATAACAGCAACATAACTTTAATATAACATGTTATATAAGAAGTCTAATATTTGCATTACATTTCAGTTGTACAATATTTTTATACATAAATGTGAAATTATATTTTAGATGTTTCTCGTATATAAAATATGATATTTTAATATATGCAAAGATCGTTATCACGATATTGTAGAACTAGAGTTCTTACAAAGAGTCTAATCATAACCTTACTCTGTCAAAATATTGTGAGAGAGAAAGAAGGAATATTCTCTCTCTTTTGCAAGTTGTAGGTTAAAATTTGATTACTGATACAACATTATATCAATATTAATCATATTGTGATTGTCGTGTCAAACATTTACCAACAAATATGTCATAACATTTTTTGAACGATATAAGAGTATATTGTAAATATTATCTATCAAGAGAGATAAATCGTTACGGTGTATCGGCATCACCAGTTTCCGGACGATCGTTGAAATTAAGCATTGAACATGATGATCTAAAAATGGGTGACCGCCTGACATATGATCGAAACCACGCGAGTTTCACGAATAATTGAAATAATACGGAATATGAAATGTCAGTTTTTTTTTATTATTTAGACAAAATAATCATACATTATCACTTATCTGAACCATACTAATGAATAAATCGTTGGAATTCAACAAAAAAACATATGTCTTTGCTGGAACATTACTTAGTTATTTTGCAGTTATATAACATTAATTGATGTTTCTATATAACTATAATATAACATGATATATTACATGTTACATCTACGAGTGGGAAATAATAACATAACAGCAACATATCAGTAACTTTCATGCAATATTATCTGTTATAATCATTTCTATTGTAGTTATATAACATTGATATAATTGTGTTTGCTGGGAATGGCGGAGTCTGGTTTATAAAATAAAAATTTTCAATTTTTTCGCATAAATCGATAGTAAAACTCATAGAAAATATAGTTCTGAAGTAACATACCGAAATTCGAAGTATTTCAATAGATACAGCTTCACGGTTGCGCGACGGGAGAGCTAGAGTTTCTACGACCTGTTTTCCTGTTTTTACCCTTGCTAGTCCTGAACTGGTGTAATAGGTTAAAGAAAAACAAAATATATTTGTCTCACTCTAACTTATTTCACTAGTGTACACAAGTTCAGCCAGTGCAAGACTAGAAAACAGACCGTTGACCTCGGAGTCTTTTATATAAGATTTGTGGCGAACAGTCTAGTCCCGAATTTCAGTTAATTCGGGCGTTAGAAGATATTCGGAAACAACAGAATGACAAAAGCAAAAACTGGACAGTCTAAACGCGCATCGAATTCGGCAAAAAGGTGTTTCCATGGTAATAGATTCACCGAATCGATCACGCAGCTCGATCAGCTCGAAGGAGGTCAGAACAGCTCGTAGGAACCAATTATTGAAACAAAACGAGTTCTATGAAGAAGCGAAAGACGTAGTATATAGGACTGACATGGCAGATTAGCATCTAATTGCTGTAAGTTTGTAATAATTATAATTTTTTCGTATCGAAAATTTTAAACTTTTTTTTTCGAAATTACGTTTTGCAAATTTATGTAACGTTTCAAAAAAAAAAGTATTTGACCGATTCATTTTTTCCAAAGCTTTTTAGTTAGCTAATAACTTACTATCTTCGATTAACTAAAAACGTTTTTTAAAAAACAATTGTTTCTTCGGTAATTATGTAGAATAAGGACTTTTCCGAATTTTGATATTTTTTTGCTGCAATCTTGATAAATATCTTTGATATTATTCCAACAGTGATAATCAAATTGGGGAGCCTGAAAAATATGTAAATTATCTATGTTTTTAATTATTTTTTCTAACATATGCCTGTACGTAGAATATCATATCCTTTAAGATTTAAGACTGAAATTGCAACTGAAAAGATTAGAATATTTAGAGGGAGGGCGCAAGTCTGTTGTACTTTAGCTAAAGTTATTTAACTTAAAATTTAACAATCGCAAATTGAAATGGAGGTATCACAAACCCTGAAAAGCTACATAGGAAAAAATAATTAAAAACATTGAAAGGTGTTATGTACTTTTTGGTTCCCTCATTTGATTATCAATGTTGGAATAACAATAAAGATATTTATCAAAATTGCAGCAAAAAAATATCAAAATTCGGAAAAGTCCTTATTCTACATAATTATTGTTCTTTCATTCAAAAAGTCGAAAATTTTTGTAAAAATCATAACTTCTTTTTTAAACCCACAATTTCTTTAATTCTGCACTTTTTCTTGGTTTTCATAGTTCATTTAGGGTAAAATTTCATGAAAATTTATAAAAAGTTTTGGTTCTTTATTTCAGGTAAAAATTGGACCCGCTAGACGTTATACAAAATAACAATTCCGGCTGCGCGGCGCTAAAAACATATTGAAATATAACAATGTAAAATAACTTTTTCAAATAACAAAAATATTTTTGTATTGTCTATAGATGTCATAGAACAACCCTAAAGTTTTGTATTGATCTAGTTGTATTGCTGAAAAAAAATTTCACGAAAATCCTTGTTTTTTCGGCGTCCTATACCAGGCGTCCTTACTCTCGCAATAAATTTAATCCCACTTCTGGAATCTTTTAGAGAAAGATGAAATATCGACCTGTATATTAGAAGTAGAAACTTGCATAAGACGCGGTAAACTTTACCCCTTATATTATAAGTTAAAAATGCTTATAAATTGCAAAGGGTTGACTTTTTGAACCATATTTAATAGATACTTTGTACTGTATATAAGGAATACTATCTATCTTGTAAGTTTAAAATACTTTTTTTTGAAAATCCTAAATATTATATATATAAGACATTCTCAAACGGATCACCCTCTGGGGATATTTCAAAAAAATACAAGAAAATGCAATACTAAGAAGTTGTTACGTCCCATAAGGCCTCACGTACCTTTACATTGCGTAAAGACCGCTTACTTATCCGACCGGGTTACAAAAGTTAAGTACACAAAAGGAACACGTAGATCTCGAGCCTTACGAAAGAATCATGAATCATACCATCTACAATTACGCATGTCCACATATCGCCTGATCGAACATTTCCCGAATTTCTATTTTTTCCCACTAATCCGAGCCTCATCCTTGTTACTAAGCAAGACATCTCCAACGAATTCGGTAACCGCTATCCCCGATATTTCCTATTTTCCAAAACTATAAAAAATCCGATCGTATGACTTCTAGATTCATTATCATTACGACGTCTGTAGTTATCATCACGGGAATCATTTCTGTAGTTCATTGTCATTACGACGTCTGTAGCTATCACCACGGGAATCACTTCTGTAATTCATTATCATTACGACGTCTTTAGCTACCACTACGAGTGGTCAATTCTGTAATTATTATGCAATAATTCTGGTGGACATTAATTATCGTCCAGAATTCTGAAATCGATATGTCCTTCAATAATCCTGAACACTAACGCTCATCCTCACCCCATATACTCACATGCACACGCGCAAACGCACACGCGCACACGCACACGCACACACACAAGCACATTGTAATTATAAATAAATCGTACGTTATTTCTATAAAGAAACATTAATTTCTTTTGTTTACCCATCCTCTCCGATTATCGCTCAAGGTCCAGTAAAAAGATTCAGTTCTCTGACTCTGACTCAAAATCGGATCGCTCGCCGCACGTCGTCGGGCTAGTAAAGTGACCTTCTGGTCGTTGACTAGCTCTTCGACCTATATATAACTAGTCGTTGACTAGCTCTTCGACCTATAAATACAGGTGAGGCTTTCTTTATGTTGCGTTCTCCTACAGGACGTAACAAAGGACGTAACAACTAAGCTGGGAGCCTAAAAAACAGAAACACAGGAGAAAAACAAGAATAACTTTGTTTTTCGTGTCTCGAGCTAGACGATATGACCGACTTAGTTGTTCATTCGCTCTCATCGAACGCGGTTATTCATTCACGACGTAATATCACATGCACTCAGTCGAAACTCGCGCATACCCGTGCTTCACGATAACGCTTCTCGATCTTTATATTTTAAAAACGAGTCGTGCTCTCTCGTATTTTACTCTTTGTCTTTTCCCTTTCTTTTTCCAACTACAATTTCAAATTTCTTTTTTAAAAATATTAATTGATAAAGAAAAGATAATGCTGTTTCTTTATCGAAAATTTGGAGACACATTAGATCATACAAAGAAGTAACTGATCTACACATTCAATGCTGCATATCCTGATCGCAATTTTATTTCTAAATCCACCGTTCAGAAGACAGTGATGTTTTTACGAAACAGAAACAGTTAAAGACTAAAATCCTTTCAAGCCTCATAACTCTAAATACGCCTAATAAAAAAATAAAAAAATACGGGTGTTCTACCAGTTGTGGGACACCTTGTATATACATATATAGAGTGTCTCATTTTAAAAGATGTACCCTGATATGGCTGAATTCTTCAGCCAAGCATATTCAGCAAAAATATTTCAGACAAAAGTTGTCGGGTTTAGAGAGAGACATATGAGAGTGACCTCGATTTTGTCCTTGGAGATCATTTTGAAGGTTATTCGAAGGTTAACTTTGTTTTATATATATCCCAGCAAACACAGAACATAACTGTGATATAACACAGGAGTAACATGTAATATAACTGCTGTTATACATTATTCATATTGAGGTTACTTAATTTCCCTTATAACTGCGATATAACTATATTATAAAACTGTTATGTTATTATGTTATTTACTGGTTAAGTTACATCAACAATATAACAGCAACATAACTTTAATATAACATGTTATATAAGAAGTCTAATGTTTGCATTAAATTTCAGTTGTGCAATATTTTTATACACAAATGTAAAATTATATTTTAGGTGTTTCTCGTATATAAAATGTGATATTTTAATATATGCAAGGATTGCTATCACGATATTGCAAAACTAGAGTTCTTACAAAGAGTCTAATCATAACCTTACTCTGTCAAAGTATTGTGAGAGAGAAAGAAGGAATATTCTCTCTCTTTTGCGAGTTGTAGGTTAAAATTTGATTACTGATACAACATTGTATCAATATTAATCATATTGTGATTGTCGTGTCAAACATTTACCAACAAATGTGTCATAACATTTTTTGAACGATATAAGAGCATATTGTAAATATTATCTATCAAGAGAGAGATATCGTTACGGCGCATCAGCATCACCAGTTCCCGGACGATCATTGAAGTTAAGCATTGAACAACATGATCTAAAAATGGGTGCCCGCCTGACATAGGATCGAAACCACGCGAGTTTCACGAATAATTGAAATAATACGGAATATAAAATGTCAGTTTTTTTTTATTATTTAAACAAAATAATCATACATTATCACTTATCTGAACCATACTAATGAATAAATCGTTGGAATTCAACAAAAAAATATATGTGTTAATTTGCTAACAAATAACATATAACTTTTATATAACTTTTTAGTCACATGTTACTTTTATGTTATATTCACGTTATATAACTGTAACACGTGTGAATAGGAAATTACAACAAACATCTATATAACCTACTACATACATGTTATATTGCATGTTACATTCCGTTTCATTACGGCAATGTAACTGTTATATATCTGTGTTTTCTGGGATATATATATATCCCCGGCCAGACCTTGGTAGCGCCACTCGAGATCAAAACTGATATAGCCGTTAGATAGATCTTCTGAAACCCTACAACTTTTGTTTGAAACATTTTGTCGAAAATGCCGCCCATTAAAAGATATTTTAGTGGAAACTGTAAAATGGGACACCCTGTATATATGATTGCTATATTTATATATTTTTAATCACTAATTAATTATTTAGTTAATATAAATTACTTTTATGTTACAATGACAAATATAAATGACTTTTTACATTGTAGATATATCTTTCAATTCAATACTGGATAACATCGAAATACAACTTCCTTCAACTTCTTGCAAATCTGAAGAAAATACGATATACAATGTGAATGATTTGTGTCCTGTGCAAGAGAATGTTACCGAAATACAAGGTATTAAAGTCAGATTATTTGTTATTTTTACTTGCATGATTATTTTCTAGACTTATATAATTTTTTGACTTGTATTCAGAACGCATTTATAAAGATTTTAGCGCAATGACAAGTCGAATATAGCCAATCAAAAGATAAATCACTTCTGATTGACTGTACTCGACTTGTTATCGGGCTAACATCTTTGTAAGCGCGTTCTGAATACGGATATATATACCATTATGTATATATATGTATACAGGGTGTCTCACACTCTCCTCCGGGCATTTTGTGGGGACGTAGAATGGATTGATGTGAACATAAAAGTCCTATACCGTTTTGCGATATTCGCAATAATTATCGAGATATTAATTGTAGAAACTTTGTGAATGATCATGCAGGATATGGTAAATGAGTTATAATAGCGACGACTGCCGTCGTGTACTTATACTTTAGATCAAATTGAACAAAAAAGTCCTCTACCATTTTGCAAATAATCACTTAGATTCTTAATTATTAATTAAAGAAGATGAGTGCATTATCACGCAAAATCGTGCAATAATCTTCTTTAATTAATAATTAAAAATCTATGTGATTATTTGGAAAATGGTAGAGGACTTTTTTGTTCAATTTTAAAGTATAAATACACGACGGCAGTCGTCGCTACTATAACTCATTTACCATATTCTGCATGATCATTTACAAGTTTTCTACAATTAATATCTCAATAATTATTGCGAATATCGCAAAACGGTATAGGACTTTTATGTTCACATCAACCCATTCTACGTCCCCACAAAATGCCCGAAGGAGAGTGTGAGACACCCTGTATATATAAATTTTTTATTTTTTATTTTATTTTATTTTATTTTATTTTATTTTTTATAGACACAGAACAGGATATTAACAGTGATCCTGATTACGTACAAAGTGAATGTTCGTCAGTTACGAGTGATTTAGAAGAAAAAGAAGAATCAGTAGTTCCAAATAATAACAAATGTGCACAACGTCATTCTAATATAAAAAATAATTCGACGTCATTTACTGGCATGGATGTCAGTAATATTGGACAATGTGAAACCCGGCAAGATGAACAAACAATAATACCTACAAAAGTTACTGGCATAAAAAAATATATGTGTGTATTCTGTCATAAAATGCAAACAAAAATTGCTCGACATTTAGAATTAGTTCATTCTAATGAACCTGAAGTTCAAAAATTCAAATATTTACCTAAAGGTTGTAGCGAAAGAAGAAAAATCATTGATTTATTAAGAAAAAAAGGAAATTTCAAATTTAACATTGAAAAACAATATGAAGGCCAAGGTTTTATTCCAACTAGGAGAGCAAGAGAAAATTATCCTAAAATTCTTAAAAATTATCTGGCATGTGGGAATTGCAAAGGTCATTATCTGAAGTCGACACTAAGACATCACTTCAAAAATTGTACAAACCGGAGAGGAGATAAAAGTCACATTGTTAAAGTAATGGGCCGGAGATTAGAGGGCAAATGTCTCAAAGAGGCTGATGAAAGAGTACGGCGATTAGTATTACCAGCAATGAGAAATGATGAAATAACATATAATATTCGTTACGATATCTTACTGTTATTATATGCAAATTCTCAATGTAAAAAGTATAGGCATTCCTCGCATCATTTACAAATGATTAGGGCACGATTGCGACTTGTAAGTCGCTTGTTGAAAGCGATGAGAAATATTAATAATGATATAACATCTTTGACTTCTATGTACCACCCAAAATATTATGATACTTTCATAGATGCCATTAATATTGTTGCACAATATAATGAAGAAAAGGATACTTATGATAAACCTGCCGTTGCACCTAATCTTGGTACTTATGTGAAGCATATTGGTGAAATTTTAATAACAAAATGCATAAAAGAGCATAACAATAGTACAAAAACGAATACGGAAAATTTTTTAAAACTCTTAACTGTTGATTATGGAGCAAGCGTTAATAAAACTGTAGTTGAGTCTCAAACTCAATTTAAAAGACAAAAAATTACAAAGCTTCCTACAATGAATGATATACAAAAATTGCGGAATCATCTTCTAGAAGTGCAAAAAAAGTCGTATAATGATTTGCAGAAAAATTTTTCATTGTCTGCCTGGACTTCTCTTGGAGAAGCTACTTTATCGTCAATACAATTATTTAACCGTCGTCGTCCTGGAGAAACTGAAAGAATTTTAATTTCTGATTTTGAAAATTACGAAAGAATTAATGAAAATTTTGACACATTCAATGGATTATCTAAAGATCAAAAAGAACAGGCACAAAAATACGTGCGATTTTGTATACGAGGAAAGTTAGGAAGAATTGTCCCTATAATACTAGATGAACTTAATTTAAAATGTGCACAAACGTTTTTA
>NW_022639656.1:291206-294094 GCF_010583005.1 Odontomachus brunneus | reverse complement strand
TGAAGTTCAAAAATTCAAATATTTACCTAAAGGTTGTAGCGAAAGAAGAAAAATCATTGATTTATTAAGAAAAAAAGGAAATTTCAAATTTAACATTGAAAAACAATATAAAGGCCAAGGTTTTATTCCAACTAGGAGAGCAAGAGAAAATTATCCTAAAATTCTTAAAAATTATCTGGCATGTGGGAATTGCAAAGGTCATTATCTGAAGTCGACACTAAGACATCACTTCAAAAATTGTACAAACCGGAGAGGAGATAAAAGTCACATTGTTAAAGTAATGGGCCGGAGATTAGAGGGCAAATGTCTCAAAGAGGCTGATGAAAGAGTACGGCGATTAGTATTACCAGCAATGAGAAATGATGAAATAACATATAATATTCGTTACGATATCTTACTGTTATTATTTACAAATTCTCAATGTAAAAAGTATAGGCATTCCTCGCATCATTTACAAATGATTAGGGCACGATTGCGACTTGTAAGTCGCTTGTTGAAAGCAATGAGAAATATTAATAATGATATAACATCTTTGACTTCTATGTACCACCCAAAATATTATGATACTTTCATAGATGCCATTAATATTGTTGCACAATATAATGAAGAAAAGGATACTTATGATAAACCTGCCGTTGCACCTAATCTTGGTACTTATGTGAAGCATATTGGTGAAATTTTAATAACAAAATGCATAAAAGAGCATAACAATAGTACAAAAACGAATACGGAAAATTTTTTAAAACTCTTAACTGTTGATTATGGAGCAAGCGTTAATAAAACTGTAGTTGAGTCTCAAACTCAATTTAAAAGACAAAAAATTACAAAGCTTCCTACAATGAATGATATACAAAAATTGCGGAATCATCTTCTAGAAGTGCAAAAAAAGTCTTATAATGATTTGCAGAAAAATTTTTCATTATCTGCCTGGACTCCTCTTGGAGAAGCTACTTTATCGTCAATACAATTATTTAACCGTCGTCGTCCTGGAGAAACTGAAAGAATTTTAATTTCTGATTTTGAAAATTACGAAAGAATTAATGAAAATTTTGACACATTCAATGGATTATCTAAAGATCAAAAAGAACAGGCACAAAAATACGTGCGATTTTGTATACGAGGAAAGTTAGGAAGAATTGTCCCTATAATACTAGATGAACTTAATTTAAAATGTGCACAAACGTTTTTAAGGTTAAGAAGTAAAGCCAAAGTACAATCGAAAAATCCTTACTTGTTTGGTGTTCCAGGACATGATAAAATGATTGATAAACATTTACATGCATATCAAATAATGTTGTGTTTTGCTAAAGAATATGGAAGTGAATTTCCTAATACATTATGTGGCACTACATTCAGAAAACATATAGCTACTATGGGAATTACACTTAATTTATCAGATAATCAGATTACAGATCTAGCAAATTTTATGGGCCATCATGATAAAATACATAAAGAAGTATATAGGAAACCAGTAATAGTTAAAGATATAACAGAAGTTTCACAACTTCTAGAAGCTGCACAAGGTGTCAGGGATGCAGCAAATAATTTAATTGATGAAAGCGACAGTGACACCGAAAATAATGAAAATAAAGAAAATCAAGAGTTACAAATTACTTAAAGAAATAAATTCTTTACAAGAGACAAGTGATGGTGAATAAAATTTATTACTAAAAATATCTTATTAAACAATCTGTTAGCAATTTGTTAATAGATTGGCGATAAATTTGTTCAAGACTTATCGACAGATTCATAGGCCTTTGTATTCATATTCGGCTCGTGTTTCTCGGCAAAGTCTGCTAACAGAATCTGACAATAAATTAGCAGCAGAAAGCAAGATCTGTAGTATGTGATCCTATTTTTTATATATATGTTTATTTAAAAATACACATAAATATATAAAATATTCTTAAATATGTTTGTATATATTAGAACGATTGATTTTGTATGATTTCTGCCATTAATCTGTTATCATACTCTGCCATCAGATCTTGTTATATCTGCTAATAAGCTGCTAATAAATTCTGCGGAAGACAACGTAAAATTTGCTTTTATAAGTTATAAATTAGCTATAAATTGTTTTTTTTTATTTTTATATATTTTTTATACAGATTCGCCATCAACTCCAGTATATAAGAAACGTACAAAAACCGAAATTAAAGCGGTGCGAAAGAAACGTAGGTCAGGAGGTAACGGTCAAATTTATTAGTACATATTTGACTAAATACATTTAATTAAGACATTAATATTATTTGATATAAAATTATTGTAAAATGAAGAAATTTATATATTAATTTATATATTAATTATGCGTTTAATTTCTTTTATATATAGACGCCTTTGCGACACCTGTTAAACGAATAGCCTGGACACAAGAAGAAAAAAGCGTTGTATTAGCAACGTTTAGAGAACAATTACAAGCTGATACACCAATAACTGGAAAAGAAATGAAGAATCTTATAACTTCTACTCCATGTTTAGCGAAACGAACAGTTCCACAAATAAGAACATGGTTATATTCTCAAAAACAAAAAGGAATTAATTTCTAAAACTATAACATAAGTTATCTATTATTAAACACTTTTTATTTGAAAAAAATCTATATACGCAATAAATATAATTTCTGTTAAAAAATATTTCCGAAATAATTACGAAGAAACAAAATAATCCAATATAATCTTGATACAACTTCCAATATGCAATATTAACATTATATGATAAAAATGATTATTTATGTTTCCATAATGTGATAATATTATTTTTATGCTCATTGTTTTTAGTTTAAACAATTATATGATTTCATACATTTTTTCATTTAATATATCCTATTATAATTTAGTAAACGTATAAGTTATAAATTAGGAAAAGTATATATACATATATATTTTATA
>NW_022639656.1:290512-291196 GCF_010583005.1 Odontomachus brunneus | reverse complement strand
GAGAGCAAGAGAAAATTATCCTAAAATTCTTAAAAATTATCTGGCATGTGGGAATTGCAAAGGTCATTATCTGAAGTCGACACTAAGACATCACTTCAAAAATTGTACAAACCGGAGAGGAGATAAAAGTCACATTGTTAAAGTAATGGGCCGGAGATTAGAGGGCAAATGTCTCAAAGAGGCTGATGAAAGAGTACGGCGATTAGTATTACCAGCAATGAGAAATGATGAAATAACATATAATATTCGTTACGATATCTTACTGTTATTATATGCAAATTCTCAATGTAAAAAGTATAGGCATTCCTCGCATCATTTACAAATGATTAGGGCACGATTGCGACTTGTAAGTCGCTTGTTGAAAGCGATGAGAAATATTAATAATGATATAACATCTTTGACTTCTATGTACCACCCAAAATATTATGATACTTTCATAGATGCCATTAATATTGTTGCACAATATAATGAAGAAAAGGATACTTATGATAAACCTGCCGTTGCACCTAATCTTGGTACTTATGTGAAGCATATTGGTGAAATTTTAATAACAAAATGCATAAAAGAGCATAACAATAGTACAAAAACGAATACGGAAAATTTTTTAAAACTCTTAACTGTTGATTATGGAGCAAGCGTTAATAAAACTGTAGTTGAGTCTCAAACTCAATTTAAAAGACAAAA
>NW_022639656.1:288464-290502 GCF_010583005.1 Odontomachus brunneus | reverse complement strand
ATATTATTAATATTACTAAGCATAATACGTAAACAAAAAGTGCAATATATTAACTGTGTTTATGTATAAAATGTGTTTATAAATATTGTATGATAAATATTTTATGAAACTTTTAATGTGTTTATAAATATTTTATAATAAATATTTCATGAAAGCTTTACCTCTCTGTTTGGAGTTCTTATACATTTTATAAAGATTAAGCATTTTTTATTTATTATGTTTTTCGTTAATAAATAATATAATGTTATTCTGCTCTCTGAAGAAGTGAACTGAAATGTTCATGAAACGTTGGAATAAATTTTAAGAAACATGCGGGCCAAATCCGAAAATCAAGAAAACATTGATAAAAATCGCGAAAACTTAAAATATCATACAGTTTCATTATTAGGATATTATGATTACTTTTCAAGTAATTTAGTTGTTTGAATGAATTTTCTTCTATCAAATCGAGGGTAATTATTTTTCATTGTTACTTTAAATCTACATCTAAGATAGGGTTCGGGATTACTTTTACAATCAGAGCGGTTTTCAAAGGCTATGACTTATTACTTGTTTTTACTTTTTTGAAATGCCCGAATCACGTAACTGACAGTCACAGCATTTAGTTTTAGGATCATTGGTAGTTTAAATGTATTAAAAAGGAGAACACGTCAGCAATAGTATCTCAAGAAGGATATAACATTCTATTGTCATGTTGTAATTTTAATATGTGAGACTATATTACAAGCACATAAAAAATATATATAGAGGGGTAGTTTACAGAACTTTCCTGTTATTACGAAACACTCCTTACTGATATCGCAATGTCAAATGTCCTCAAGTTGAGGAATATACAGGGTGTCCCGTTTAAAAAAACGCACCACGATAATTCTTCAACGAAGCATTTTCAGCAAAAATGTTTCAGACAAAAGTTATATGGTTCGATGGAGGTCATAAAAAGGTACCATTGATTTGACCTTGCGTGGCGCCGCCAAGGTCAGGTCAAGGTTAATTTTGCCTTTTTAAATAGCAATAGAAACATATATTTTTTATTACAGAATCTTACTCTACATAAAGAAGCAATAACTTTTGTTTGAAAACATTTTTTACGCGACTTCCATTTTTTTTAATATTTACGGAAATATCTACAAAATTATTTGTTTCAATAATTTCTTACTCAAATTCTATCAACTTTACCGAAAAATAGCAAGAGATAAAAATTGTTTATTTTTTTTTTTCTCGTAAAGCTCTGAGAATTTTTTCAAAATTTTTTAATTAACTTTTTAGTACTGTATTTTTTTGCATTTTCTTGGAATACTAAAAAGTTACTTTGGCGGCGCCACACAAGGTCAAACCAATTCCTTCTTATGTACTCCACTGAACCACATAACTTTTGTCTGAAATATTTTTGCTGAAAATGCTTCGTTGAAGAATTATCGAGGTGCGTTTTTTAAAATGAGACATCCTGTACATATACATATATGCATACAAAGGACGTCCCACCTTAACTTTTGCATAAAAAAGTTTCGGAAAATCGGATTTTTCGAAAAAGATGTTTCCATTAAAAGTTGCTTGGTTAGAGGGAGACACAAAGGGATACTTGCGTCAGTTGTCAGTTTGATACTTGCGTGACAATTTCAAAATCATATAAAGATCATATCGAAACTTTTAAGTAAAATTATATAATTTTTTTTAACATAGAATGAATTTTTCTAATCTATCTGTATATAAAAGTAATAGAACTAGAATAAAATCGTCGAGAAGTGAATATTTTACATTTTATTCTCAACTTCTAAATATAAAATATGAAATATTTCATAAAAAGTATTTAATTTTTGACAACGTTATCTTAATACATCTTTGTACATAAAATAGTGAAAGAAATTGTAACGAAATATCGTTACAAGAAAAACCGCAATTGCATGACAACGCGAACATTAAAAGAAACGCGAAAGAACATCACGTCTTGCTAGTAAACAACGCAGCCACCGAACACCCGTGGTAAACAGCGAATCGAGCGTGATTCGCAATATATAAAACGCTGCGAATTGTAATCGAG
>NW_022639656.1:285045-288454 GCF_010583005.1 Odontomachus brunneus | reverse complement strand
TTGCTAGTAAACAACGCAGCCACCGAACATCCGTGGTAAACAGCGAATCGAGCGTGATTCGCAATATATAAAACGCTGCGAATTGTAATCGAGATCAGATCCAATCTATCGCTCTTCCGAGAGAATCAGATTCCGATCATCCGCTCTCGAAAGAGATCCACCAGTACCTATTCCTGGCAGATTACGACTCGCGGATTAGCGAACTCAATCACTCCGCCGTCGACTCACGGATTCGTGACATCGACACTGTTTTTCGTATCTGTTCCTGGCAGATTTCTGTTCGCGGATTCGTGACTGAAATCACTCCGCCGTCGACTCACGGATTCGTGAAATCGACACTGTTCTCTAGACCGTTCCTGGCAGATTTCTGTTCGCGGATTCGCGACTGAAATCACTCCGCCGTCGATTCACGGATTCGTGACGCCGACACTGATACAATACCATTAGCCGTCAGATTCCACGGCCATCGAAGGGTCTGGAATCACCGCACCGGAAGGGCGCTTAAAACGCACCCTTCATATCACTCACCGGATCTTGTCTTCGCCTTAGCGCGAGCGAGACCATATCGATAGCGAATCGCCGTGTGCAACTCGTCACCGTATTCGTGAAGTCGCGCTCCGTTGCAGCGCAGCTTCGCCACCGCTTTCTGAAGGATCCACGTCAGGATCACATCGTCGTCGACTCGCAGAGACGCAAGTCGACCTCCGCGATAATCATCGAACCGATCTCCGTAAGCGAGATCGGAAGCGTATCGCGACGCATAGGCGCGTCCACGACACCGGCTTCACCGCACCCGCGATCAGAATAGAACGAGTCGGTCTCGTTCCATAACAAAGGCCGAGCCGACAGCAGAGATTCCGCATACACAGGCGGACTTCTGCACCGTATATACGAAATTGCATCGAATCTCCGCGATAGGAGATCCGAGGGATCTCCATCGAAGCGATCCACCACGAGCAGCTCAGTTGCAACGATATACCGCATAAACCGAGCTGCATCGAGTAGCAGATAACTAAGCGAAAGAACTTGTACACCGGTATCAAAGAGGCGAACAGCTGAGAATATCAACAGACACACTCTCGACGCGATCATAACACCGACCGCATCCCGCGCACCACGCATAGCCTCTCGCAAGCCATCGCCTCAACAAGGCCGCTGGCCTATTGTAAACACAACGACGAAAACCAACGACATCGACACTCAACTTCGGTTCCATTGTACCTCATTAATTGAGTTTAAATATATATTTTTAATTTACTTATTTAATCGACTGTCTCTGAAATTATTTCCATCTCCTGCGAACCCGAACCGGCGAGCGATCCGGAACACGACGCATCGCGGTTACAAAATTAAATTAGCGATAATATTTGTATACTAGTACATCGATGAATCTACAAAATGTAACATTATTTTTTGAAGATTTTTCTGTTTTTCTTACAACAATCGATTTCACCTATCATTATATAAAAGTAATAAAGTGATATTATCAAAAAATGAGCTTACGAGATATTTCATATACATATATTTCATTACGAGATATTTTGTCTTAAAAAATGTGAGAATAAAATGTAAATATTCAGCAAACACAATGTTACATGTAACGTACATGTTAGTTGTAATTTCCTACTCAACAATATAACTATTACATAACTATTATATGTTATATAACAGTTATATTGTTGAGTAGAAAATTACAACTAACATGTACGTTACATGTAACATACATGTTAGTTGTAATTTCCTACTCAACAATATAACTATTACATAACTATTATATGTTATATAACAGTTATATTGTTGAGTAGAAAATTACAACTAACATGTACGTTACATGTAACATACATGTTAGTTGTAATTTCCTACTCAACAATATAACTATTACATAACTATTATATGTTATATAACAGTTATATTGTTGAGTAGAAAATTACAACTAACATGTACGTTACATGTAACATTGTGTTTACTAGGTAAAATATATGTTAATATAATAATACATCTCGGGGTAAACGATTTAGCATATATGGTATTTCAAGGACATTGATATATTATTAAGCTATAGATTAATATGAGGACCTATATATTTTTACACATGTGCTATTATGAGGACATGGATATACAAAATTAAATGCTTTTGTTTATACAGTGTGATTATGTGTGAATTATAGCAACATTATCTTGTAGCTATAATTTCTAACTATATACTCTATTATGAAAAATATTAAATTTTCTATATATGGATATTTTCGAGGATTTTTAAAGCAGAGCTCGTAATTAGTTACTCATTTCGGCCGATTTTCGGAAGCTACGCCTTCTATCTTCTCCTTGCTGCGCAACGGACCTAGCAAGTGACGTTCGCGGCTCCAAGCCTCAGGGCCGTTGAGATTATAAAGGGCGCATCTATATGATACCTACTAAAGACGCGCTGATCTGCCTTAACGCGTCATTCAATTCTTGTTGTACAATGTACAATATACGATGTATAACAAGTATTGAATGAGGCGTTAACGCTGATCATCACGTTTCCCGAACGTATCTTTGACATCACATCGATGCATCCCTTATAATCTCAACGGCCCGAGCTCTGGGCCTCGAAAATACCCATACATAGAAAATTTAATATTTCTCATAATTGAGTGTATAGTTAGAAATTATAGCTACAAGGTGATGTTGCTATGATCACATTGTACAGATAAATAAAAATATTTAATTTTGTATATCTATGTCCTCACAATAGCCCATATATAAAAATATATATGTCCTCATAATAATCCATAGCTTAATAATATATCAGTGTCCTTGAAATATACCATATATGCTATAGATATCACATCGATGCATTCCTTATAATCTCAACGGCCTTGAGACCATGGACGTAAGAATACATGGACGGAGCAAAAAGTGCGATTATACAAGAGATTTTAAAGCCCAAGGAGCAAGAGGATTACATCGTCGCGGCCATATTGGTGCTGGAATTTTTACTAATTTTCAATGTATAAAAACAGCGACCGTCGCATCTTGGTACCGCATCTCCATTACAATACATACAATCATTCCCCTCACCCCTTGGGCTTCACTCCCGCGACAATTCACTCCGTCCATATATTCTTACGTCCATGTTTGGAGCCATGATCATTACTTGCTAGGCCCGCCGCGCGGCAAGAGGAAGATAGAAAGCGTAGCTCCCGAAAATCGGCCGAAATGCGCAACTAATTACGAGCTTTGCTTTAAAAGTCCTCGAAAATACCCATATATAGAAAATTTAATATTTCTCATAATAAAGTGTATAGTTAGAAATTATAGCTACAAGGTGATGTTGCTACGATCATATTGTACAGATAAATAAAAGTATTTAATTTTGTATATCCATGTCCTCACAATAGCCCATATATAAAAATATATATGTCCT
>NW_022639656.1:284545-284709 GCF_010583005.1 Odontomachus brunneus | reverse complement strand
AGAGCTCTTTGAAAACAAAATAAGCAATTTTTATCTCTTAATATTTTTCGGTAAAGTTAATAGAATTCAAGTAAAAAATTACTGAAACCAATAATCTTGTAGATATTTACGTATATATTTTAGAAAATAGAGGTCGTATAAAAAATTTTTTCAAGCAAAAGTTA
>NW_022639656.1:284385-284535 GCF_010583005.1 Odontomachus brunneus | reverse complement strand
ATTAGAAATTATAGCTACAAGGTGATGTTACTACGATCACATTGTACAAATAAATAAAAGTATTTAATTTTGTATATCCATGTCCTCACAATAGCCCATATATAAAAATATATATGTCCTCATAATAATCCATAGCTTAATAATATATCA
>NW_022639656.1:277213-280780 GCF_010583005.1 Odontomachus brunneus | reverse complement strand
TATATATATATATATATATATATATATATATATATATATATATATATATAGAGTTTTAGGTTCATTTTGCTGAGGATATGTGGGAGAAACCTCGAAGCGATGGTAAAAGAAAGTTAAAGTATAACGTTGTCCCGACAATTTTTCCCGCTATCCAAACAGTGGAAGAAAATACGAGCAATTTGCATACAGTATGTGTTTTTATTTATCCTGTGTCTCATCTTGAATATAGAGAAAATTAACAAAAAGGTTATTTTATAATAGATTAACTATCAGAAAGATATTAACGAGACTACGTTATTAGCAATACAGAGTTACGTTGAAGATATCCAACCAACAAACGATGTAAAAAATGCAGTTTATGTTGAAACTAATGCTATAGAAGCACATAAGTCAAATAATACGAATTAAACATTCGAATCAACTGTATTGCAAATGAAAGAGTTAAGAAAAATGTTTGAAAAAGCAAATAACAAGTTGCAAGCCGCCGATACAGTTCTCCGCAAAGCGGAAAAAACTAAGCGAAACTTGCTGCAACAGATTAAGAAATTAAAAACTAAAAAGAGACTACGAATTGAACGAAGTGTTCTACAATCCTCACATATATTACATAAAGTATTTAATGCGGACCAAATTGAATAGCTCCAACGACGATTTTCCACACGGAAAATATACACTGCCTGACAAAAAAAGTTATGCACCCAGAAGGAGTTGTCCAATATTATCCCATTGCGGTATATATGTATACCACTGATGTGTGAGTAAATGATTCGATTTACAAGGATCTGTAATGTGTAGAACGCCCACCAGAGTGCATTCGTGATGTCATCGCCCTGTTGTTGATAAAGTATTACCAGTCAACTGCCGTGCGTCAGCCTGTTAAGCAAGACGTGCAGAGACAGTACGAAGCACCTGCGATGCCTCGCAGACACGTTAGACAGCCTATCCACCAATTGACAGCATTTGACAGAGGCTGCATTGTGGGACTGGCATTGTGGCATGAGGCTGGTTGATCGTATCGTGCAATTGCCAGGCATGTGGGCCATTCAGATGTCATAGTGGCCCGATGTTGGAATCAATGGGTACAGGAGGACACCCATTCACGGCGTGCAGGTTCGGGTTGACCAAGAAACATCACCCCGAGGAAATACCGTCGTATGGTGCGCCAAGCATTGTGGGATCCCATAACTTCGGCACCCGTCATCCGCGACCATGTACTGGAGACTCTACAACATCCTGTGAGTTCCCGCACAGTGTTTCGACGACTCGCATCCGCCGGATTGGGGTCTTACCGCCCCATGCGTCGGTTGCCATTGACACCAGAACACCGACGCCTGCGTTTGAAGTGGTGCCGTGCCCGGAAGGCATGGACAGAGATCGAATGGCGTCGCATCGTGTTCAGTGATGA
This sequence comes from Odontomachus brunneus, assembly GCF_010583005.1. NCBI lineage: Eukaryota > Metazoa > Arthropoda > Insecta > Hymenoptera > Formicidae > Odontomachus > Odontomachus brunneus. The sequence continues at coordinate 279,375 of NW_022639656.1, read as the reverse complement.
GCCCCGCTTCTCCATAACCTCCGATGACCATCGTGTTCGGGTTTGGCGGCGTCCAGGGCAGAAGGCCGATCCGTATTGTGGAGAGACACACAGGCGTAATCCCTGGCATCATAGTGTGGGGAGCCATAAGATATGCATTCAGGTCATCTCTCATAGTGCTTCGGCAGACTTTGACGACACAGCGATACGTCACAGATATTCTGCGTCCGCACGTCCTACCCCTTATGGTACAGCACTTTGGGACAGTGTTCCAACAAGATAATGCACGCCCACACACAGCACGTGTGTCTATGGACTGCCTAGAGCATGTTGAGGTCCTCCCGTGGCCAGCAAAATCCCCGGACCTCTCCATCATTGAACACGTGTGGGATGACATTGGAAGGGGCCTCCGTCCCAGTACCAACCGGCGGAATCTGGAGGGCTGCAACAACTGTGGACGAACCTGCCTCAGGAGAGGATCCAAAGGCTGTTTGACACCATTCCGCATAAGGGCATGCATTGCGGCCAGGGGGGGTGCGACACCCTACTGATCTGGCACCAACATTCCACCTGTAACTGCTAACGGCCTTGTCTCTTTCATCCCATATTGTAATCAGTTCAATAAAGTCACATGGTCTTTCATCATATGTAGTTTCATTCACTTTCAACCACTCCTTCTGGGTGCATAACTTTTTTTGTCAGGCAGTGTATAAGTGGTCTGAGGAAACACTGAAAAAAGCGCTTAGACTAAAATTCTGTTGTTCAAACAGTGCCTATAAACAACTTATTAATCAAAATATTCCCCTGCCATTAATACCTACGCTCAGGAGGAGTATTGAAACAATAAACTTTCAAGAAGGGGTATGTGATGAGATGTTTGATGCTTTAAAAGATAAAATATCACAATTTACGGATGAAAGAGAGAAGGATTATAAGTTAGCGCTCGATGAAATGAGTATTACACCTGGCATACAAACTGATGTATCACAAAATTGTTTTATTTACGCTACTACCCAGATAGCATAGAGATGAACAGAAGTTCCTAGAGAATTCATTTTAAAGAATAGATATAGAATTAGAAAAATGAATACCCGAAGAATTCTTGAAGAATTAATCACAGTAAGTTCGTCTTGAAATATTCCTTAGGACTTCATTATAGCGAATACTTCGCATAATTCCTAGAATACTTTGAGAATTCATGAGGAATTAGGGCTAAGGCAGAGAACGAGACGTAAGCGTCGTAATCGTAAGGCAGAGAAAAACGTAAACGTAAGGCTAATAGCCTTTCATGATTTACGTTTACATTTTTCTCTGCTTTATTTTACGTCTACGACTATGACGCTTATGTCTCGTTCATCTGTCTTAGCCCTTATAAATGTTTTGTTTATAGCAATTACTTTTTGCGCTTATATTCAGTACATGCCAGTGAGTTTATAATAATTAATTTACATATTTACATATAAATTGTTTAATTTATTGTTGTTCACAGTTATTTATATTTTGTGGAATTAATTATATAGTTTTATATAATAGGATAAAGAGAGGGAATTGGTGTTAAAATAACTTTTGATATATAAAATTTTCACCTGTATCAATAATAAATATATTTATGCGAAGTATATTTTATCCTTAAGTTTGTATTCATGTTTCTAAAATCCATATATAGTTCTAACAAACTCAATTCCATTACTTGAAAGCCATTTATTTTTGAATTTTGAATTACATATTTGAAAGTGCGCTTTACTTACATTTGAAGCTCAGTTAGAACAGTATATATAACAGGATAACAGTTATAACAGTTTTAACAATATAGTACCCAGCGAAAAATGATTCGTTGGTTGACGTCAAAATGACATCAAATAGACGTTGAAATCGTCAAACCGACGTCAATTTGATATCACTTTGACGTCAATCAACGAATCATTTTTCACTAGGTATATAGATGTCACAAACATGAAGTCTTAAATAGCTCAGTAAAAAGAGCGGTTGTCTGGCAAGCGGAAGACCCGAGTTCGATCCCAGCCGAGTCTGATGTTTTTCATCTCATATGGCATTAAAAGTGGACATCTACAGATACACACAAGAGCAACACCCCCGGCCAAAGTTTCTGATCTTTCTTTCATGTGGATACAATAAAATTTATTAAATCCAAAGAAATCTTTTTGAGTTGTGAAGTAATTCTA
>NW_022639656.1:262740-277203 GCF_010583005.1 Odontomachus brunneus | reverse complement strand
CTTATATTCAGTACATGCCAGTGAGTTTATAATAATTAATTTACATATTTACATATAAATTGTTTAATTTATTGTTGTTCACAGTTATTTATATTTTGTGGAATTAATTATATAGTTTTATATAATAGGATAAAGAGAGGGAATTGGTGTTAAAATAACTTTTGATATATAAAATTTTCACCTGTATCAATAATAAATATATTTATGCGAAGTATATTTTATCCTTAAGTTTGTATTCATGTTTCTAAAATCCATATATAGTTCTAACAAACTCAATTCCATTACTTGAAAGCCATTTATTTTTGAATTTTGAATTACATATTTGAAAGTGCGCTTTACTTACATTTGAAGCTCAGTTAGAACAGTATATATAACAGGATAACAGTTATAACAGTTTTAACAATATAGTACCCAGCGAAAAATGATTCGTTGGTTGACGTCAAAATGACATCAAATAGACGTTGAAATCGTCAAACCGACGTCAATTTGATATCACTTTGACGTCAATCAACGAATCATTTTTCACTAGGTATATAGATGTCACAAACATGAAGTCTTAAATAGCTCAGTAAAAAGAGCGGTTGTCTGGCAAGCGGAAGACCCGAGTTCGATCCCAGCCGAGTCTGATGTTTTTCATCTCATATGGCATTAAAAGTGGACATCTACAGATACACACAAGAGCAACACCCCCGGCCAAAGTTTCTGATCTTTCTTTCATGTGGATACAATAAAATTTATTAAATCCAAAGAAATCTTTTTGAGTTGTGAAGTAATTCTATATGAATATTCTAAGAAGTTCTGAGGAACTCCAATCATGGTGCATGTAACTTCCTAAATCATTCTTATAATATTCTTCCACGAATTCCTAGGAAAGTACAATTTCAGGAAAGGAGAAAAACTTAGGAACACTTAAAGAATTCATCGTGCTATCTGGGTATTCCCGATAGCCGTGATAAACTTAACTATATGCTAATATGTAAACTTGACTATATGCTAATTATTTTGTATAAAGTTTTCGTCTTTCAATGCATGTGTAGGTGTAATTTCTGGACATCAATCATGAATCGTGTCCTCTAGCGTGAAAAGTAAATAATTTTATTGATAAATTCAATGAAGTACAATGAAATGTTTCACTGATTTATCCTGGAGGAAAAGATTGGTAAGCTAGATATCAGTCATGTATTTTCAGATCCAGCGTGAACGTGTAAAAAGTAAACAGTATATAGTTTAATTGACAAAAGTTAAAGTTGTCAGTGAGCTCTATTAGAGAAACAGATATATGATTGATGCTATGTATTTGTCTTTTTACTATGCTTTCTTTTCATCTTATTTCTCAGTTTTCTATAACAGGAGAAAAACTTGTACGCATGGTTTGGTTTGCATGCTTGCATGTATATTTACACGATGGAAGCAAATAATCGCTTACTATTATACTGGTGATAGCTACAATGGTGCATACTTAAAACCTATAATTGAACAAATTATTGAAAAAGCCTAATGTATAGGTTTCCACGTTCATAGCGTAACATCGAATATGGGAGGAGTAAATCGGGCAATGTGGAGAGCTTTTTCAAATATTTCCGCTAACAAATATTCTACTATTAACAACTCTGTCGCTCACCCAGTAGATAAGAAACGCAAATTATTCTTTTTTGCTGATAGTCCGCATCTAATTAAAAATCTTAGAGCAGCTCTAATTAATAACAAAATTATCATGTTACCACATCAAGTTGTAGAAGCCTATAATTTGTCGTCTAGTGTTGTTCAGTTTGCTCATTTAGAAGAATTAGTAAATGAACAAGAAAACTTGTTCTTCAAACTTGCACCAAAATTAAATAAAGATGTTCTCACCCTAACAAATTTTAATAAGATGCAAGTTAACAAAGCAACCAGTATGATAAATAGAGATGTTAGCAGTGCATTAAATTTTTTTAGCAGATGAACAAAAAAATAATGATTTTAACACAACGGCTGTATTTATCGAAATAGTATCAAAATGGTTTACGTTAATTACTTCGCGAACTCTATTAGTCGCTTTAGTAAAAAACGCGAACAATGAAAAGTCTATTAATACTTTTAATAAACAAATACAGTTTTTACAGTCAGTTATTAATTTATTTAGAGATATACATATTAGTAACGACGCCAAACCTGTGCAAGCGGGTATTATGATAACGACACAATCATTTATTGAACTTACAAAGTATTTAATGGATGATCGAAGATACTTATATGTATTGAGAGGACGGTTTACACAAGACTGTGTGGAAAATTTGTTCTCAAACATCAGAAAAAATTTCCCATACCAAACTCTTTACAATTCAAGCACAGTTTAAAGATTTTAAGTGTGTCTTAATATTTACAAGCGTTACAAGATACAAATTATGAACAAGATGACGGTACCTTATCATTTATCATTAAAAAAACGACCTAAAACAAATGTAATTCAAGTTATACACAAGGAGGAACTTGTAATTCCAATTGAAGCTGAAAACAGGGTTATTAATCTTAATAATTACGAAATGAACTCATTGTATCACGTAAGCGGTTATATTTTGTCTAGAATTTGTAACACTAATATAGTTTGTAATAATTGTGTCGAATCTTCAGGATCAAAAACATATGACCCTACTGTAAACTTTTCTAAATTTGTATTTCTTAGATGTTACAGAACACAGACATTATTTTTCGTAAATAATGAAACTTTTCGTTACTTTCATACGATGGAAATTATTTTTCGATGACATATACCTTATTTAAAAAATGTTACCTACGACTTAGTACAATTCTTTACTGCGAAAATGAAACATGTAGAATGTCGTACACTGAAAGACTGTCACAATATCTTCAATATAATAATGCGACGTTTTATTCGATTTAGAATTAAGATAGAATGCCAGAAAAACCGATTAAAATCACGTGTACACAGCAGCACAACTATGGCAAGGCATTTTATTGTAAAATAATATTATGTATGTATATAATATAATTGTAACATTATTATTATAAAATTATACAACAATAAATATTAATTAATATTAAAAACCTATCGTCAATTTATACCCATTTTCTATCTTTAAAATCTACCTGTGACCCGTCTTATTCATTATGTAAATCTGCAATACTTCATTATACAAAGAGGATGTCCGTTCTCAGGAATAATCGCACTCTTATGCTATTCAAAACGGGAATGTGATTGGTTCCGCTATTTTGCTTCAAAACTGCCTGGAGCCAATGAAAATTCTGCCCCAATTGGCCAGATTCTTACTTATAGGGACTTTAGACTGAAGCTCCCATGTCGAATCCCGACGACGAGTTGTCCGTGTGCCTGTTTTTTTTTTCTTACCTTAGGGCATGTAATTAATATTTTTCGAATATAATGCATTCGTTTAGCGTATATCTTTTGTTTTTATGCTATTAATCAGGAATTAGTTAGATAAGAAACAACAATAAACCATATACAAATGTTTGCAAAATATAAGTCAACATATAACTTGCAAATAATATCGCTGAAATGTACAGCAATCTACCTGCTGTGCAATGTTTGTTTTTATAGGCAAGTTAAAAGTATGATAACGAGAATTTACAACTATCCTGATTTATTTACAAGCGATACAAGTATACATTTGGGCATTCGAGGTAATATGATGCACATACAATCACTTTCACTATTTATCATCATCACCAATAATATTTTTATATGTACTAAAAATATATTTAATTGTAAGCAATATAAATTATGTGTCTATATTCGTGTTCGCGTGAAACAAACCTGACACTTCCCTAATTTTACTCCTGATTAATAGCATAAAAATGAAAGACATATGCAAAACAAATGTATTATATTCGAAGAACATTAATTATATATTCTAGGGTAAGAAAAAGAAAAACACCGCATACGGACAACTCGTCGTCGGGATTCGAACGCTTGCTGCCACCTCAAAATTGTTCGACGTGGGAGCCTTCGTCTGTTCAGCTACGCTGTCTCGCTGAAAGATAGCCGCAACTTTAGCTATACGTGTGATACAGTCCCGCGATCCAAACTTTATACTATAATTTCTCACAAACAAAGCCCCATTGTTATAAACCATGTTAGGATATTAATGCTCAACGTTCACAACTAGCAAACGTGCTATGACTCGTTCAGAAATCGATTTAGCAGTCTGTGGCATCTCTTTATAAAACGCAAAGCTCATCAGCAAATAGTGTTACAAAAAGACGCAATACATCAAGAAATTGGAAAGTCGTTGGGCTTCATATTCGCACGGTGATAAGACACAGACTTAAATTTGACTCTGGAAATCTTATATGTCGATATAGTCTTATATCGGATGTTTGAAATTGTTTATTTCCTATTTTGCGCATAACTAATAGTTAACAATGTAGTCACATTCGATAGAATCAGGCGACGGATAGGGGAGGGAGGGGCGGGGGGAAGAGGGTTGCTATAATAAAGAGTAGCATGAGGGGAAAATTTGGAGATTTTTGAGAGTATAATGAGAGAACGTTGCAAGTACCTCGGGACGTAACAATAGATTAAAAAAAAAATATTATATTGGTAAGAAAATATAAACTTTGAAAAAACATGTGAGATCCGTTCAAAAAAAACATCAGAGATGTAAAAAAAACGCTAAGTATATTATATTATTCCTCTCTCTAAAAAAAAAATGTATTGTAATAGTGTTCGTAAAAAAATATAATTATCTTAATTATTGTTACAAAAATATAATTATCTAAAAAAAATTACTTTGATAGTATTCGTGAGAACGTTGTTACAAAAATATAATTATCTGAAAAAAAAACTTTAATAAACCATTACAGTTGACGATTGTCAAAGCTACAGCTATTTATCGCTAAAAAACGGGTTTCAAGTTATAGACCTAATATTTGAGATATATTGCAATATTTTATTATAATTTCAAGTCTCATTTACATTATTCAAAAGTTAATTACGTAAAAAATTAATGTTTAATTATTCATTAATTAATTCTTTGATATCGAGTTACGCGTAAACGTGTCTTGTTAAATTTGGTACTGAGTATTATGTTTACTTTAAGCTAAATTTCTTTTAGAAAATGATGCACGAAATATCTGTGAACCTTGTCATACAAATCCTTCTTCTGTATTTGTAAGTCAATAGCGATGATATCAACAAATGTTTCAAAAAGATTGAATACTATAAACGTATTTCATATAACGTTAGTCTATGCATTGGTCTTTCATCTAATTTTATATTTTGCAAGCGTTTCGATTAAAACATTGATGTTAAGATATCAGAATAAAAAATTTTTTTGAAGATATTTGATATTTGTCTTAAACAATAACGTGTGAAAGGATTTAAGAAAATATATTAATGACGTAACAATTTAGTCATGTAATTATGATATGTATTTATCTTACAGTGTACATTAAAAATTAGGTATGCATTACATTATGCCGCAAATGGGCATGCCAAGTATGCTGCTGAGCACTTAGCTCAAGTTTTTAGCTCAAATTGAGTATAAATTCGCCTGCGATTGCTACTTTCTAGTGGAAATAAATTATTATGTCTGTACATTTATTACAAATATTGTTAAATGTTATTACTGCGTCGGAATTCGCGGTAACTTACGACTCTAAATTAGTGAATTGGTTAATTCTGTAGTTAAAAAACAATGCAGCAAAAGCGCAGGATGTCCTGTATACATGGACTCTTTCGTGATTTCATGATTTTTTTATAATATTGTTTTAAATTTTTGCAAAGTCTATTATATTTTTTACAGTGTTATTTATTAAAGTTTTTTCAGCTAATTATATTTTTGTAATAACGTTTTTTGTGAACACTATTACAGTAAATTTTTTTAGAGGTAAATTTATTACAAATATTGTTGAATGCGTAGGATGTCCTATATACATGGCCTTTTTAGTGATTTCACGTCTTTTTTATAATATTGTTTTAAATTTTTGCGAAGTTTATTATTTTTTTTTTATTTTTTGTTATTCATTAAGTTTTTTTCAGATAATTATATTTTTGTAACAACGTTTTTACAAATACTATCAAAGTAATTTTTTTTTAGATAATTATATTTTTATAACAACTTTTTTTTACGGTCGCTGTTTAGTCTACGTAATTCATCAATAAAAATCATAGAAATAAAATTTGCGAATTTCGAAAACTCGATATTTGCTAATTTAGCAGATAAAAGAACAAGAAATATACTAATTATGAATTTTTCATGACAACTGATAAAACAAATTACGTTTATATTAGTTTCGATAAAATACAACATTTAATATATGTGATATAGAGATATATCGCTTTAGGAGGCTTATAGCTATATAGCTTTTGACTACTTTCTCTAATTAGTATTAATAATCTTGTTCCGTATACGTTTGTCAAAAATCAGACACTTCCTTGCAGCAGAAGCTGAATGAATAGCATCAGCAGCGTGAAATACCGGCACCCGCAAGTAAGTATTGTATTTCTAAAGCAGACTTTATTACAATAGTTCTTAGTTTTATGAGCTTAAGAACAATGGCTACAAGAAGAAGATTTATAATCTTTTGCAAGATAACCAAAATTGGAATATCTAAAACATTGCGGTGTACGGACGTGGTTAGTGAAATTATAAATTAAATTATACGCAAAGTAACCACTGGTGTGTTAAAGGAAAGAATTCCAAAACACTCGATGTACATTAGTACATTAGTCGCTCAATATTTGTATCTTCATCCAGGTTATGAATAATAAGTTCATTACATGTCCTTAGGAGTCATACCTACAGGAATTCCGAATGATAAGCCGTAGATCAATTTTAATATTCTCAACAACCTCTAGTCCCACTTCAGCTAATTCCAGATGAATTTTAATTTTCTCCATATTCGGAGAATTGGTAACAATCTTTTAGTCCATTTTTGTGTGTGTATGAAACCTTACTTATTTTTAATCCACAGTCCGAGTTTAACAACTCTATTTATATCATCCTAAAGAGTAACCTGAAGAATAGCAAATCTATAAACGATATCTTTTTAGAGACGATAAAAGAAACTTGTATTTAGGCACGTCAAAAGTAGAACTACACGAGATCCGGATCTTAGGTACAGAGAAAGAAGAAACGATAGAAACATAGAATATAAGTCAGATGATTTCAAATTCATGTGCCTCTTTAGCACCAACATAAGTGAGTTCAATTCGCTTTCTGTTCTCAGAGAACGTATCTAAGATGGCTTTTGTAATATCTATTATATTCAAAGATTAGAATTTTCTTCTGTCTTCCAACAGTCCTGCAAAAACAGTGATACACTTCCGTATATACTCTAAAAGCAGACTCCAGATTTATCCGCTGACTTCTTACTTGTAAAAGCCAATTTGATAATAGTGATAATATGTATTTATGAATTTGTTAAAGGCCAATATTTTTTAATTGCTCATAACGACACTTGTTGACGATCTCATTGACGTACCTGATACACAGCAGACAGATGCAGACTGTCGTATAATCACTCGCCGACAAAGGCAATTGCAGACAAAAACAGATTCCACATTAGATCTTCCTCCAGCAACAAAGTTCCGATTTCCCGAAATTATCCGTTGGAGTAGATGAAAGGACGTATGCGTCATCAAACAAAGAATTAATAGACCAACAGCTTCCAGAAGTTCTGACAACTTGTAGGTTAATCCTAGGAAAAATGAAAATAAGCACCAATGAATGCGGTAGATGTAGAAACTAAAACTATGTCAAGAAAAAGTGCACCAGAAAAAGAAACTGGAAAAAGACAAGTCTCGATGGGTAGAAACAGCAGAAAAGATGCACACATACAAAACCGCAAAAAAGAACATCTATATCATGTGTCAACATAAAAGAAGAAGAGAAAGAAGGGGAGAACGAAAGAATGGAAGAAAGATAGATGAAAAAATTAAATCATTTTTATGTGATATTATATCCTCAATTTTTCCCATATCTTTATCTTTTAATTTTTTCTTAAGAAATATCAGATATACAAAAATAGAATGTATGTATGCGCGTATGTATGTGTGCATGTGCGTGTGTGCGGAAGTGAATTAAAATTCTAACTTTTTCGAAAAACTTAAGTATCATTGTAAAGAGTATAAAATATTTATTAACGTTCTTCCTATTTTACTTACACATATGCTTCCCGGTCCGGAAGTAGAAAGGTAGTGGTTGATGACAGGATTAATAGGCCAACAGACCTATAGTAGAATAAATAAATCGGAGATTCGTTGGTATGCCCGAATAGTAAAATACATTTTATTAAGTGTATCGTTTGTTCGATATAGCGTGGACAATATATGCTTGATGGCCACTATCATTATAACAATGTTGTTCGCGAGCAAACTGTTGCCCACGTGTTTTTATTCAGAAACGTGGACTTTGTTGATGCGATAGCTTTGAGAAGCAAGAAATACTACATACGTATGACTAAAATAGCTTAAATTATCCTATTTCAGACAATTTAAATTATGCAAGCATAGTAAGTAAATTTCATCCATATTTCACCTCAATATATTATAAAATATCATACTATATTCCTCATGAGAAAAAATATAAGGATTATTTAAATTAATATAGGGTTTATTCTACGAGAAAAGCAACAATTATCCAATGTTGTACATAGTACGATGTATCATCGTGGAGTAAGTTTAGCTAAATTCGATTTTTTTCTAATTGTTTTTTATGAATGTAATATTTTCTGTATGATAGTTACACAAATAGAACATACAAGAATGTACAGTAATATATAGTGAAGCAATAGCAATTTTAAAAGAATTTAATATTTCTAAAATGACATGATATGTGGGATACACATATACAGAGTGTCCTACAACTGGTAGAACACCCATTAAGGGTAGGTAGGGAGTGAAATTTGGAACTGAAAGTTCTTCTTCCATTTTTGGATCCGACAATTAGTTAATGAGATATTAATTTGTAACCGCAATGTCTCGCGTGCCGAATTATAATACATTCGCCGGTTCGGGTTCGTAGGAGGAGGAATAATTTTGAAATAGTGGACTCAAAAATAAACTTGGTCGTATATTTAAAATAAAGTGCTGCTATACATTAAATTATATTTTTTATGTTGACGCCATTGGTTTTCGGTCGATTGTGTATACGCTTATCTGATGTTTGGTTTCGGCGATGGCTCACAAGGTGTTGTGAGCGGTGCGCGGAACGCGGTCGGTATTGTTGTCGCGTTGCTTCTTTCGACGTGAATCCGTCTGTTGTCGTTTCACTTCTATTCTCTTTAAATGCCGGTTGACAATATCTTTCGCGGGACGTGGTCTTGCAGCTTAGCTGCGTTCGGTAAATTGCCCCTATGGCAATTTCTCGTATGCAACGGTTTCTTTAGATAATCGTGGATACGGTGATCGCAGGCGGAGGCCGCTTAAGCAATCCGTCTGCCGGAGTGGAGCCTTCGTGGGCTTCGGCTGCCTGATTTCTCGAATGAACCCTGCTCGTTTATACGAGATCGCGGATGCAAAGAATACAAACTTGCGGACGCGTCGATGCGCCGCAGTCACGGAATAAGTCCGCTCTCGCTTTCTGAGTGCGGTCTTTAGAGGTACGGAGATCGACTCACGTCCTTGCGAGTCGATGACAGTATGATCCTGTCGCGGATCAATACAATACGGTAGCGAAGCTGCGCTGCAACGGAGCGGTGCTTCGTTAATACGGAGATGAGTTCGCACGTTGCAATTCAATGCCGGTGTGATCTCGCTCGTGTTAAGGCGAGTCGAGATCCGGTGCAACGATGGGAAGGTTGCGTTAAAGCGCCCTTTCTGCGAATGGTTTCCAGGACCTTCGATAGCCTTGGAACTCTACGAATTACGGTATTTAGCTCCGTGTCGGCGCCACGTATTCGTGAGCCGACGGCGGAGTGACTTCTGTCACGTCTTCGCGAATGGGAATCTGCCAGGAACGGTATTTGGAGCAATGTCGATGTTACGTATTCGTGAGTGGACGGCGGAGTAACTCCTGTCGCGTATTCGCGAATGAAAGTCCACCAGGAACGGTATTCAAAAAGATGTTTTAGTAATCTTACTCGGTATCGGAGGTTCGGATCTCTCTAGAAATCGGTATTTCGAGAGCGGATCGGATTCTGATCTCAATCTGAATTCGCTGCGCTTTATATTTGCGAATCTCGTTTGATTCGCTGTGTATCGCGGATGTTCGGCGATTTGTTTACACGTGCGTTTTTGCGCGTTTTTGCGCGTTTCCGCGTTCTTGTTGCGTGTTGTTATGTTTTCCTGCTCGCAACGATCCCTTTTTGGAGCGTTACAAATTAATTAAGTCTGCCAATCCCTTAGCGCCCCGTGTGAGCGCTCAGGGCCGTAGAGCGTTGTGGACTCCTCAGAGGTTCTGTTTATCTGTTTTTCTCCCCTTTTTTGTATCACAGAGGAATAAATATGGATGAGTGAGTGAGTGGATGTGCGGATGCCTGACCGGGGCTAGGGGGTGGCAAGTTTTCAATGTGTGGGGGTGATGTATGGATGTTTTTGTGTGCGGTTATGAATGCATGGATAATTTGAATGTTCTTAATGTGAGTGAGCGAAGTGATTGCACTTTATGTGCCGGAAGGGAAGGGCATGTGTGGTATGTTTCGTTCGAGTGCGTGGGTGACCTTAATATTTTCTGTATGGCGATGATTGAATATCGTGAATGATTTTAGTGTATGTGTACAAAAAGAGGAAAAAAACAGACAAGTAAGGTTCTTGAGGAGTCCACGGCGTCTTACGTCCCTGAGCGTTCACTCAGGGCGCTAAGGAATTGGCAGACTTAATTAATTAATATCTCGTTAACTAATTATCGGATCCAAAAATAGAAGAGGAACTTTCAGTTCCAAATGGTATCCCCTATCTACCTCTAACAGGTGTTCTACCAGTTGTGGGACCCTGTATAATATGTGTATTAAAAACTTTGTGAGTTTCATATAAACACCGTGTGATGCATTCAACAAAGAGATGGCACGAATTACGAAATGCGAAATGAAACGAGTCATACATTCTGTCAAATAAATACCGGGAATTGTTCATTTCAAAAGCCCGCATATAAGGTATGAAAATAAATTTTTTGCTGTAAGTTAGTACTAATATACCTAATTGTCACGTTGAGTTTTGACGCTATTTGTCAACCAGTTTGTTTACAGTTATTGGTTTTGTTAGTTGACCTCAAGTGTACTCTGTAATTTATAAAATGGATAAAAATATCGAACAAAGAGCGTGCCTCAAATGTTGTAAACAAAATTTCTTGGGCTGAGTTGTTGAAAATGTTATAGAAGACCTACAGTGAATTAGTTTTATCGAAAACACGAGCATACGAGTGATATAAAGCATTCAAAGAAGGCCGAGAAATAGTTGAAGATTTGTTCCAGTCGATCTTCAAGCTTGATCTACAATATGTTCTTTGCGTTCTGTTTCTTGTCTTCTGTCTTTTTCAAGCTTAAAGCTTAAAGTGTGAGTCAGAAAGAGATAAAGAAAAAGAAACAAGAAGCAAACAAGAAGCACATTATAAATCAAGCTTCAATATCTTCGACTGACGAAAACATCGACAAAGGGGCAAAAAGTCAACAAACAATATTATCTGAACGTTATGAGGCGCTTGAGAGAGAATGTTTGCCAGAAAAAGCCAGATTTGTGGAAGAACAATTCTTGGATTTTGCACCACGATAATGCGTCGTCTCACACATCGACCCTTGTACGCGAATTTTTGACCAAAAACTCAATGAATGTCATCGACCAAGCACTGTATTCGCTAGATATGGCCCGTGTGACTTTCTCCTGTTCCCCAAACTCAAATTACCATTTCGTGGAAGATGTTTTGAGTCTACTGAAACCATAAAACAAAATTCGGAGAAGGAGCTGCAAACCATACTGGAAAGTGCTTATAAGGAGTGTTTCAACGACTGGATTATTCGTTGACATAAGTGTATCGCATATAATGGGGCCTATTTTGAAGACGACAAAATAAATTTGGATGATTAAACTAATATTTTGTGTTTTATTGAACAATTTCCGGTGAACAATGCTATGATTATTAAAGAAATTTATTAGTGGGATTTCACACGTATGCTTCTTTGTGGCTCCGACGAAGCATTGTGACCTTCATATGATCCTTTAGAGTCAATCGGACTCTACATGTTCCCCCGTGATTTTAAATTATTATTTTTGTTTTCACTGTAAAATTTGAAGAAATGAAAATATTAGGAACACCCTCCAATCGCCTTGACTTCGACAAATGTTGTTAAGGTCATGGTCTTGAACAACATTCAAAAGGTTTCAGCCGTCGGTAGAACACCTTGGGTACCAATGCTAATGGCAACAATATTGTAACTTTGAAGCCTTTTAATTCGAAAATACTTAATGAAAAAATATTTTATTATATTAGATGTACAACTTTGCTTCCGCCGTTTTTTTTCCGAAATTCGAGGCTTTATTGTAAAAAACTGGTTATACATTTATGATTCAAAGTATTGTCGCTGGCCACTACTTTCTCTCATCTTTCAGGCAGTGTACGAATTCCGCGTCGAAAAAACTGGTCATCTTTTGAGGTGATCCACGAATCGATCCAATTTTTTACTTCTTCATAAGACCGGAAGTGCTGGTCAGCCAGGCCGTGTGCCATTGATCGAAACAAGTGATAGTCAGAGGGAGCTACGTCTGGAGAATATGGCAGGTGGGGTAGGACTTCCCATTTCAACGTTTCCAAGTATGTCTTGACCACTTTCGCAACATGGGGTCGAGCATTGTCATGCTGCAAAATCACTTTATCGTGACTCTCGTTGTATTGCGACCGTTTGTCTTTCAATACTCGGCTCAAACGCATCAATTGCGTTCGATACCGATCGCCTGTGATTGTTTCAGTCGGTTTTAACAGCTCATAATACACTACGCCGAGCTAGTCCCACCAAATACAGAGCATGACCTTGGAGCCGTGAATATTCGGTTTGGCCGTCGACGTGGAAGCATGGCCGGGAACTCCCCATGATTTTCTGCGCTTGGGGTTATCGTAATGAACCCATTTTTCGTCCCCAGTCACAATGCGATGCAGAAATCCCTTCCATCTTTGCCTTTCAAGCAGCTGTTCACAAGCAAACAAACGCCGTTCAACATCTCTCGGTTTCAATTCGTACGGCACCCAATTTCCTTGCTTCTGAATCATTCCCATGGCTTTGAGGCGTTTTGAAATGGCTTGTTGAGTCACTCCCAATGATCGTGCCAATTCTTCTTGATTTTGACACGAGTCTTGATCAAATAATGCCTCCAATTCTGCATCTTCGAAAACCTTCTCTCTTCCACCGCTATGCCGGTCTTCGACGTCAAAATCACCGTTCTTGAAACCACTCACGACACGTTCTTTCACTAATAGCGGCCTCACCATAAATATTTGAGAGTATTCGATGAGCCTCAGCCGCAGATTTCTTCATATTGAAGCAGAAAATTAAAACCTCCCGCAAATGACGAAAATTTAGCTCGTAAACTGACATTTTCAATCGAGAATAACTTTATGATGCAGACACAAATCGACTAATGTTTCTTATGTTGACAGATGTCCAAGTTTATTGTATGACGTCTATGATCTATTTATTTCGACCACCACTTACCGCTAAAGTCATCTATAGGAAAAGGGCGGAAGCAAAGTTGTACACCTAATAATTTTTAAATCATTAAGTTTATAAATGATTATTACAATAATAAACTGACTGTTATGATAATTAAATATCTATGATTATAAATATTCCGTCATTTATAATATCCTTTCTCTGTTTAAATTTGTCTCTTTTTTGTCCTACTTTTAATTAGTACCGCCATGGTACCAATGGTATTTATTACAAAAATTGAATACAGCCAATAAGAGCATAAACGGTCAGTAGCCAGTCTCTGTATATAGAGACTCTAGGAAGATCCAGTTCTCCTGCGACAGAGGAATATATCCCTCCAGCAGGAAAACCTGCGCCTAAAGCGGAGCTAACCGCAGCCAGGAAAAGGCTAGCCACCTGGAGGAACCGCAAGTCGTTGCCACCACCAGTAGTGATATATCTCCGACATACTCCTTCGCGATGGCAGGGCTGTTGTCATTAGCAGCCTCCTCCCCTTCCGCTGAGGGGGTGACAAGACGCAAGGCACCTCCTGCAGAGAGGGAAAGAAGGTCAGCCGCGGCGGGAGTCAAATGAACCCACACCGGGGCTACAACAACTGAAGATGATGAATATCAGGGTGGAGAGCTTTAAAATACGCTCAGCTGACGCTGGGGGTCGGAGTTGCACGAGCCCGGCGGCGACAACCGTCGACCCTCTCCTCCCGCGGCGACGGGCGCACGGGTGTGGAATTCCGGACGACCCTGAACAGAGTGAATCAGAGTCGATCGGAAGAGCATAGAGAAAAAGAAAGGAGAAAAAAGGAGGCAGCAGACAGCGGTGGAGGCCTGGGTTCCGCCGCCCCAAGATCTCAACCGCTGAAGTCGGCGG
>NW_022639656.1:250795-262730 GCF_010583005.1 Odontomachus brunneus | reverse complement strand
GGGGGGGGGGGGGGGAATGCGTAGGAAAGAACACTGCGGCGTTATCGTGTGAACCACTGTAATAGAAATTGAGTAAAAGTTAACAAAATTGCAAACATTAATGGGATATTATTAAATTTTCAGTTCTTTTATAGTAAAAAAATTAATATTTCAAAATAAAATATTTTCACGAGTTTGTCAGTGGTTCACACGATAACGACAAGCTTATGGAAAATTTCTATCTAAAATTCAGCTTAATTGAATCACCGACCTTAAGAAAAAGCGAAATATATTTTAACTGCATGTACCATATACATATTGGGTATTTGATCATCAAAATTATATTTTTCTTCTCTTTATATGTTGTATAAAAACATCTCAAAATACCACTTTGCAGTCTAGAAAGAGCCAATTTCGCGCGCGCGTGTGTGTGTGTGTGCGTGTGTGTGTGTGTGTGTGTTAAACAGGGCCACTATGATATCCAAATCTGACTGAGCAACCTTCCCACAATGTACATGGAATAATGTGAGTGCCGGCGGTCAAATTTGAAGCTTCATGTTTTGGGAATGACTTGGACAAAAGATAAAAGTAGGTAATGTTCTGAAAACGTCTCGCAAGAGCTATAAAAATATGCAATAAAAAATTTAAGAAAACATTGATTACGTTGACCTAGTCTTGAAAAGATCACTTAAGGTCAAGTCGATATTTTCATCATATGGCCTTCTTCAAACTATGCAACTTTTGTTGGAAACATTTTTCTGTATTTTCCATATTTTTCGAGATATTTCCCTGGGGCATTAAGAGTAAGACACCCTGTATACAGGACATAACATATCCGTGTGCCGAATTGAAGCGTGTCGTCGCTTCGGCTGCATACGTGTATGTAGATGTCAAACAGCAAAGTGGCACACACTCTTAGATTCGGTGTCGATTCTGCACATGGATATCTCATATATGTGTGTTAGTGTATCAAGCCTTGCTATGTCTCGTAGCTATGGGCGGAGGGACGCAGCGAGTCGCGATTCGCGTGTATCACGGTCGCACGCCGAACGAAGACATCTTTCTTTCGGCTGCGCTTCCTGTACGCTCATTAGCTGAGACAAAATAATTAATGTCTCAAGAACTATTGCGAATATCGCAAAACGGCACAGGACTTTCTTGCTCACCTCAATGCGTTCTGCGTTTTCACAAGTGTAATAATGGAATTCTGGGACACTCTGTATATATTTATTTATTTATTTGTTTATTTATTCACTATTTATTTTACTTTATTTGATTTAAAACATGAAATAATGAACGAAATCACATCAGTTTGAGAAAAAAGAAAAAGAAGAGAAATAATAACGGGATTTACAAAGATGCGTTTTCACAAGTGTAATAATGGAATTCTGGGACACTCTGTATATATTTATTTATTTATTTGTTTATTTATTCACTATTTATTTTACTTTATTTGATTTAAAACATGAAATAATGAACGAAATCACATCAGTTTGAGAAAAAAGAAAAAGAAGAGAAATAATAACGGGATTTACAAAGATGCGTTTTCACAAGTGTAATAATGGAATTCTGGGACACTCTGTATATATTTATTTATTTATTTGTTTATTTATTCACTATTTATTTTACTTTATTTGATTTAAAACATGAAATAATGAACGAAATCACATCAGTTTGAGAAAAAAGAAAAAGAAGAGAAATAATAACGGGATTTACAAAGATGCGTTTTCACAAGTGTAATAATGGAATTCTGGGACACTCTGTATATATTTATTTATTTATTTGTTTATTTATTCACTATTTATTTTACTTTATTTGATTTAAAACATGAAATAATGAACGAAATCACATCAGTTTGAGAAAAAAGAAAAAGAAGAGAAATAATAACGGGATTTACAAAGATATATAATTATTCTATCGCATGTAAATGTACATGTATATGTATCTATGTAATAATATACAAATGTATATAGAAATATAGATGTACATGGCTATACAGATAGATATGGATGCGATGCTATAAAGTGGTTATACAAAAGAATATTGGGGATATTTCTTAAGACTAGATGATGCTAAGCTAGAAAAGATTCAAGAAAAAAAAAAGAAAAAAGACAAATGAATTAGTCTGATTATTGTAAAAGGTACTTACTGATATTGGTTAGTAAATGAATCACGTAAAACGTGATAAAGACGGTCAGGTGGACGACTGCTGTTGCAGCTAGGAACGGTTGCGAAGAATATTGGGCCTCCCTCGCCTTATGAAAACTTGATTCTAATATCGCGTACTAAGTGAACTTGATAGGTTGCAATTGAGCCACGAAAAATAATGAATTTACCAAGGGAAAATACGCCACAAAATCGAAAAAGTTATTTGGAGCTAAATGTCTGAACTAAAGAGAGAGAGAGAGAGCTGAGCGTACTTCTTGAACGTCCAGAGAATGAAATAAAAGTAAAATAGAAATATATAGAAATATATAGTATTTTTTTAGAATTTTTAGGTGAAATAAATAGGTCCGGAGATTAGGAGTTTCCGGGAATAAATTATTGGATTCATTAAGAGTAATGAGAGTGGAGCGAAATAAATAAAAAAAGATATCTTAGTGCCGAATTTGGTGGTATCTTAGGATATCAGTTAGGGTTACAAATTTTTTTCATCATATTTAATAGCTCAGGTCCCAGAGTTAGGTTTTAAGTGATTAATTAGACTTTACGTAAGCTCTCTGGTTTGAAGTTATTATTCTAATAGGTTATAAGGGTTTGAAGATTAAACAAACTAAATCCAGAAGTTTGAAGATCTGACAAACAGTACCTCCCGCTTATGACTGTTCTGACGTGATTCAAAATAAAATTATTTAGTTTATTATATCACTTATTTCGGGAGTCAAAATACGTGTCTAAAGTCTATTATTTCATCGGCAGTATCTATTGTAATACATTTCCTGTTTGCCATGTATCTTTTCCTTATCGAAGGATTTCAGTTTTAGAACCGAGATGTTGAAATTATTAATAAAAATATACGAAGACCGCGAAAAACGTAATAAATCTTTTAAAAGATACTTTCAAATGTTTTTAATTTAAAAACTAATTATACAAGGCACTTTAAAATTTTTGCATTTTAAAATTTTTTACCAGAATTGAAATAACTATAATATATCACATATTCAAACAAATTGACTGAAATTTTATAAGATTTGTATGGATCTTTTTAATGAAAAGATAATATTCATCAAAAAGAGAACAGAAATGTTTGAATTTATATAAAAGATATACAAAGATATATAAAGATTTTACAAAAGACCAGTTTTTGTCAAAAAAATGTAAAACAAGAATAACGTATTTTGTATATTTTGTTCTCTTGTATCGAATGAAATTATTAAGAGAAGTGTGAATAACTACGTGAAGGAAGAGAAATTTAGGTAGAGTTACATAAAATAAAGATGTAAGAGATTATCACAAAAATATATCTAATAAAACGGAAAGCGTATTTATATTTGGAAAGGATAGATTGTATTTAGGAAAAGGATCATGTGTTTGTGAGAGAAAGAGTTGTGTGTGCGTGGCGTGTGCGTGTATGTATGTGTGTGCGTATACATGAGATGAAAAGTAGTTGCTTTTTAGATTATTATTGTTATTTTTAGTTTTTTATCTTAGAGCCTCATTAATCATTGTTTATTTTTTTTTAATGTATGTTTGAATATAATACAAAAATAAATACAACTTTATTCTTGTAATATGATTCATATTCTATATATAATTTATGTACCAATATTTACAGTTTATACATAATAATTGTCATAAAAATATTTAATGTAAGTAATAAAAAATATAAAAGTTCGTCGTCTATTCTAAATAAGACAATATCCCGGTGACTTTACAATATTTCAATTATTTAGTAGGGGCTTAAATTTATATAAAAATTACAGAATATAATTTTCATCACAATTTGTTTATATTGCATGAAAATTAATTCATTAATTGCGGAAATATCTTATTGAATAATTCCTACTTTGCATTTTTCATTGCTTATCTTTGCATGGCGCCTTTACACGTCATTGAGAAAATTATTTTGTTTGTTATTATTCTTTACAACATTTAAAATGACCTAAAAATATAAAGAAGTGTCCTAAAATTAAATCATCCCAAAGTCTAAGAAATTTACGGGTTCTTCGATTTTCTAAAGTAATATAAAAAAATGTAACGTCTTTCCAATGACTTTTACTTATTTTCACAATTGCAGATGACACGAATTGCGGAATGCGAAATAGGATGAGTCATAATTCATTAAAAGAAATGTACTAAAACTGTAAGAAGGTTTGAGTGCATGGGCCTTAGTTTCTGAGGAATTTGCAATTATAGACATCCGCCTAAATGTACAAAAAGTACTATGGATGCCCTTACAAAAATATTCCACCGTTTTTATTCTCATGTGGCCCACTTTTGGCCCGTTTTTAGTCCATTTTCTACCCATTTCTTAATTTTTATTATCGTTTCTTGCACTCTGAAGCACGTGCAGTATATCCAGCAAAAAATTATAACGAGTATACGCGAGTATGCACGAATAATTTTGAGCAGATTGCTCCTTTTTAACTCTTTTTTCAGCTGGTGAGTGAAAGTACGTTAATACGTTCCTCTTTTACTCACTTTTGTTTCAATATAGATCTGTATTAAAACGAAACTGAGTAAAAGAGGAACATATTAACATGATGTCACTCACTAGCTGAAAAAAGAGTATTAAAAATGAGCAATTTACTAAAAAATACTCATGCATATTCGCATATACTCGTCATATTTTCTATTTAAATGAAAAATAGGACCGAGTGCTACTAATACGACTACTAATTAAAAATTATTAAATTATGTCGTCTTGTTTCTTCTTTTATCCCTATAAGGGAAAGGAGTGTAACGCTTTTTTAAATGTTTTTGTCGTAAAAACATGGTTAAAATAAAATTATTTTTCAAAAACGATGACATATAGCATACAGTTTGGACTATTTTCTTAAAAGTTAGCACAAGAAAAAATATATTTCTTACATTTTCTTATGGAAAAATAATAAAAAGAGAAGTGTGTCAATTTTTGACTTGTCCAAAAGATGCGGGAAAGATGGAATACCAAATAAAAGTCTTATAATCGATTGTAATATAAAAAAGATCATATATTTATGGATACCTAAATACGTACCTAAAAAACAATAAATAGTACCAACAAAAGTTAATAGATGCTCAATACTGTTTTTTCCAGTTAATTTGAATGCTAATATTTGCAAAGTTTTTTAGTCATACCATATAATTTTATGTCCATCTTCTTAGCGTATTATTTATTCTTGCACCCGATGAAAAATTTTTCATATAAAATTATGTATGAAATTTGTCCATATATAATTATGTATAATTATATATAATCATATAAAATTATATATAATTATACACAATTATGTATAATTACATATAAATCTATGCGTAATTATGTAAAATTATATATGAATTTATATATATAATTATACATAATTATGTATAATTACATATATAAGTAGAATGTATAAACATGAATGGACAAATTTGATACATAATAATATATAATTATGTATAATTATATATAATTTTATATAATTTTATATAATTATATATGAAAAATTTTTTATTGGGCACAGTAGTCTTTCCTATTTCTTTGGAGAATACGTTCTGGAAACGATTTAATTTCTTCGCATAACCGCCTTTTTGTATTGTCTATGCCAAGAACAATATGCCAAGAAATATAATGTAACCTAAGAATATTTTTACTTATTACTTGAACAGTCTTGTAGTCAAGCCATGTATTTAGGTAGCAAGTTGACATTTAAAAACGTCTTACTGATGTTAGAGACATTATTAAAAAGTTGTTAAAAAGTTATTTGACATTACTCTGGATATAAACAGATTTCAAATATAAATCATATCCGACATAGCACCTAATATTACAGTAATATCATATTTCCATTGCAATATTACAATGAAATATAGCAAAAATATTACTGTAATATTACTGAGATATTACAGTAATATTACAATGTCCGCGAAAATTACTATTACTGTAATACACTATCACAGTCATTGTCGTAATAAAAATGTTCGATTGTATAAAGGATTTGTCTGTGTATTATTTTATATATTACATATTTTTATTCGCACCAATAAAGAATTGTATAAAAGAAAAAACTAAACCGAATTGGGCTTAAACCAACTCGGAACACCTAATGTGCAGACTTATAGCGTGGCGCCTAGTCTACTGTGCTACGCCGCTGCTCGATTCGTGTTCTACTACAATAGAATTAAGGGAGCTTGGTAAATTTCAAATCGCAATTTCTCGTAAACGGTTGAAAATTGCATAATCTCCGAATAGCGTTTGTTATTTTTATACCAATATTATATTCCTACAAAAGTTTGGCAAAATCAGTTACCCGAAGAAAGGAAGTTTCTCTTGTATAATATTAACAAGAAAGTAATAATATTAACAAGAAAGTAATAATATTAACAAGAAAGATATTTGTCATATTACAAAATAATATATTACTTTTGAAATATATTATTCATATTTCAATACGATATATTACGTGCCAAGTAATATTACATGACATTTTAATAACATTTTAATGACGTAATGAAAATGTTATTCGATATTGTTTTGCTACTTAGGATTTAATATATTACACAACAATATTACTGTAATATTATTGTCCAATATTACAAAGTAACATATCAATAATATTACTGTAATATTACATTATAACATGTAATATTATTGTGATATTACAATATTACTGTGATATTACTGTAATATTACGTGCTATGTGGGATGTAATTATGTATGATTATAATTTAATACAATTATATATTCACATTTTTTTTACCAGCTATTTATTTTATTTGTTAATCAAATTTGAATAAATTATTAATAAACTTTGAATAAATTTTATCTTAAGGGTAAGATTAAACAAATCACTTAGTGTTCTATCTTGCTCTTTTTCTTCGTGTTCCTTCCAAGATAGCCAGAGAATTACAAAAAATAAAAAAATTTTGTCGTGTATTATAAATATGTCACCAATTTTGAGTTCATTTTAAAATGCAAAAAGAATTCTTCAAAGTTCAGTTCAATGAAAAGAATTCTGTTTGCATCTAAAAATGAGCTTAGAATTGATAATATACGACTGAATTCTTTTTGAATCCTCTATGCTATCTCGGCTGTTTTGCCTGCAAAATTGTTTAACTGACGAGTAACAAGTTTTTAGGTGAGAATATCATTTTATGTATATTTATCCACAAAAGTCGAAGGCACAATTTTATTAATAGATGTTACTTTATGTGATAAGCAAACAATTATATTAAACTCACGACTATGCACTCGTCAACAAAATCATGGAATAGATAAATTCATGTCGAAATTTCGCACAATTTTAAATATTGTATAATAATAATAAGTATAATACCGCAAAGGTATAATACAATAAGTATAATACCGCAAAACATTATCGTTTTTGGAATCTCTTTTTTATTTTAAAAAGTGAAGTTTGTTCTTTAAGGAGCATTCGTCCGATTTTGAATTTACTCCCTTCCCTTCCTGCAGTCCTTTCAAAAGTAAATATGTGTCACGTCTCCAAAAAATTGTATCATTTGACGTATCCTACGGAGTGGACTAAATTTTTTTCGTAAATTTCATGATAACACAGCCACACAAAAAAAAATTTTTTTTGGCCCAGGGGTCTGACTATGTTTACTGTATGTTTTTGGGGTCCCTGAATCCGAATCCAAGGTCAGATTGACCCCATCACGTCAGGATTTTGCCATAACCTCAAAAAACCCTATAATCAACGCTGTTTAGCCCTGTGACGTTGTTACTCATGCTTTAAACTAAAAAACCAATCTGTTAATCCACATAAACCCATAACCCTTCAACTCCATAACCATCAACCCTATAATCCCGTAACCCCAAAACCCCATAACCCCATAACTCCATAACCCTGTAACCAAAAAAATAAATAAATCATCACAGGCAATTTGCATTATGGCAATTTCTCAGTTGTTGTAGATTCCGTAAACCCATTTCATTAAACCAAATAACCCCATAACCCCAATAAATCCATAACAGCTTTTATAGATTCGCTTTTTTACTCTATTCATCCACTTGTAGTTTTGTATAAGAAACAGACTATAATTATAGTTTGCCCATGAGAGAATCAATCAGCTTCGTCTTTAACTTAAATCATGATATGTAATGGCAAATTTACTATCCAATCCTTCCGAAGTATTTTTCTTCCTTTTCGATCATACAATTTTCTTGAAAAATTCTGTTTGCAAATACCTAAAGTTTATATAGCTTTTGAAAAAATTCATGGTACTTCTTTATTCCAAATATTCTTCTTGCGTGTGTCTGCATCCAGGGCACCTCCTCGCGGTGACGGTGGGCAACGGAGTGAGCCCGTTATCCGGCTAAGTCCCTGGATTACGGCTTCCATGCCGTCATGGCAGGCGCACGCAAGCGTTTTACGATGCAGAGGGTCGGATCCTCAGTATCGGCGGCTGATCAGAGTGGGAAAGCGGGCTCGCAGTCGTCGTCATCATACGACCGCAGCTCTACATTGGTTGGTGACTTGGCCAATGTAGAGTTCAAAGCTACAAGAAAAAAAAGCAAAATCGACGTGCCAGTTCATAAATGTGACTCTGATCGAAATATTTTTTGCTACGTGTGCTTGAAATTCAAAACGAGCTCTTTGCGAAAAGTCATCGATGATGATATTCGCGAGACGTATGAAGACATTTTCAGTTTGAAAATAGATGAAGTTGGCATTAAAAACTGGGCTCCCAATATAATATGCAATTGTTGTCGAAAAATGTTCAACGCTTGGAAGCAGGACCAAAGGAGGCATAACATCAAGTTTTCCACCCCCACAATATGGAAACGTCCTCAAAGTGCAAATGATTGTTTTTTCTGCTGCAATAAAATGAAGGGTTTCAACACTAAAAATAAAGGCAAAATTGTGTATAACATAGTCACCTCTGTAGTAGCGCCAGTTACAGTTGTTAAGGACAACAGCGATAAAAGAGATGCCACTGAAAATTTACCCGAGGAGATGGATGAAATAATGGATATCGATAAAATATTGGAAGTTGAATCCGCATCTGAGATTGATGACGAAGAAGATAGTGACGAGTATTTTGCTTCAAGTACTAATAAAACATTAGTCCCATCATTAATATCCCAGTCGGAATTGAATGATCTTGTGCGTGATTTGGGATTACCGAAAGATGGTTCTGAATATTTAGCGTCCTTTTTAAAAGGAAAAAATTTATTGGAACCCACAACCAAAGTTTCATTTTATAGAAACAGAGATACTAAATTCCGCCAGTATTTCTGTAAAGATGAAAATTCATCACTAATATTTTGTATTGATGTGGAAGGACTCATAAACGAATTGAAACCGAATAGCTATGATGCCAAAAATTGGAGACTTTTTATTGATTCATCTAAGCGTAGCATAAAAGCAGTTTTGCTTCATAACACAAACGTATACGCTCCAGTTCCAATAGCTCATTCCACCATAATGCAGGAAAAATACGAAAACATTGAGGTCCTCTTGAAAAAGATTAATTACGAAACTCATAAATGGCAAGTTTGCGGAGACTTAAAGATTATAACAATTTTACTTGGTCAGCAGTCAGGATTTACAAAGTATCCATGTTATCTATGTTTGTGGGACAGTCGCGATCGAGTACAGCATTATGTAAAAAAAAAGTGGCCAGCTAGAACATCACTCGCTCCTGGCTCATATAATGTTATCCACGAATCGCTCGTAGATCCAAGCAAAATTCTTATCCCTCCCTTACACATCAAACTTGGACTAATGAAGCAATTTGTCAAAAGTCTCGATAAATCTAACGCCTGTTTCCAATACCTTGTTGGAAAATTCCCGAAATTGTCTGAGGCAAAATTAAAAAAAGGCGTATTTGACGGTCCTCAAATAAGAACAATGTTTAAAGACAAAGCCTTCATTGGAACAATGAATGAGTTGGAAAAAGAAGCCTGGCAAAGCTTCAAGGCTGTCGCTCAAAATTTCCTGGGAAATAAGAAAAGCCCTCACTATGAAGAAATCATTGCTAAAATGATCTCCGACTATAAAAAGCTAGGGTGTCTCATGAATTTAAAATTACATTTCCTTGACTCCCATCTTGCAGAATTTCCAAAGAACCTTGGGGACACTAGCGAAGAGCAGGGTGAAAGATTTCACCAAGATATAATGGTCATGGAAAATCGGTATCAAGGCCGATGGGACATCAACATGATGGCAGATTACTGCTGGACGCTACAGAGAGAAACACAGGACAGTAACAAACGAAAGCGTAATCCCTTGCACAGATCGTTCGACGAGAAAAGAACTCGATACAGTTCAAAAAAAGAGACTGACTAATTACTATTATTATTACTATTATTACTACTTATTTATTATTTAATTACTATTTATTTATTCGTTGATTTATTTATATATTTACTTATTTTTATTTATATACAAATTTATTTATTTTTATTTATACATATATTTATTTATTTTTATTTATACATACATATTTATAAGCTCATTTTCAAAACAGCCCTTGCAAAAAAACTCTAAACAGTTAAAAAAAAGGGACTACCATTAGCTTTATTGATGTTATTTATTTATTTGTAGATTTATTTATTGTTATTTATATATACGTTTATTTGCTCTTCTCAAAAACAGCCTTCATAAGAGCTATATGATGTACGAAATCCGTTCACGCAACCTACATAATAACATTGATGCTAACAGTTTTACAAATATTAAATAGATTTACAATTGAGTCCGATACTTTAGGGTTATGATATTTTTAATTAGAATTTATCGGGTTATGAGGTTATAGGGTTTAACAGCTTTAGTTTTGTGGAATCCATGCCACGATAGTTGTTTTGCTGTGAGAGATTGAGTATGACGATTTTAGTAACATGGTTATGGGGTTACGGGATTATAGGGTTAGTAGTTATGGGGTTACGGGGTTTTGGGGTTACGGGGTTATGGAGTTATGGAATTATAGGGTTATGGGTTCTTGTTTTGTAACATTGATATAATGCAGATTGACTATGCTGATTTATTTTCTTTAATATCGGGGTTATGGGGTTATGGGGTTACGGGATTATAGGGTTGATGGTTATGGAGTTATGGCGTTGTAGGGTTATGGGTTTATGTGGATTAACAGATTGGTTTTTTAGTTTAAAGCATGAGTAACAACGTCACAGGGCTAAACAGCGTTGATTATAGGGTTTTTGAAGTTATGGAAAAATCCTGACGTGATGGGGTCAATCTGACCTTGGATTCGGATTCAGGGACCCCAAAAACATACAGTAAACATAGTCAGACCCCTGGGCCAAAAAAAATTTTTTTTTTGTGTGGCTGTGTTATCATCGTGAAGTATAGATCTTCCCTTGCAATTTAAAAAAAGGCAGATTTGTACGATTTTTTTTTTTCGCAGAGTTGCAACATATCAAAGTTACCTAAACATTTTAATTTTAAATGAGCATAATACTATGAAACATTATCGTATTTGAAATCTTTTTTTTATTTGATTTTACGATGGTTATTGTAAGATTTTACGATGGTTATTGTAAGATTGTGAAAATAATTAATTCCACTCAGTAGAGTACGTCCAATTAAACGATTTAAAAGAATGCATAGGGGGAAAGGGGTAACTTCAATATGTCGCAACTTCGCAAAAAAATCATATAAATTCGCCTCTTTTTTTATTAGGACCTTAACTTAGTTTCCGCCCAAAAAATACTGAGAAAAAGCATTTATTGTAAAAAATTTATTTAAATTATTTCAATGAAAGTATTTTCCATCACTTTCTACAACTTTTTGCCATCTTTCTGGCAACTGGGCGATACCATCTCGATAAAACGATGTTTGTTTCGAAGCAA
>NW_022639656.1:246593-250367 GCF_010583005.1 Odontomachus brunneus | reverse complement strand
GGCACGTTGTTTCACTTAAAGCAGCATCTCCGTAAACTTTTTGGAGCTCTCGATACGCTTCAGCCGCCATTTTCTTCGAATGAAATAAGAAAATCAACACTTCCCGCAAATGACGATTATTTAGCACAAAATCAGACATTTTCACACAACCAAAAGTATATGACGCCAAAACAAAATCACTAATGTGTCAAAGCGGTTTGTTTACCATATGTCTAAGCTTGGTTCATGACGTTTTGGATATGTCAAAATCGACCAGCACTTACTGCTGGAGCCATCTATTGACAAGCAGCGGGAACTTAGTTGCGCACCTAATAACCAACCCACTATAATAATGTTACCAGCTCTCTAAGAATTAATAATTATAATTGTTATTCGCGTGCTATTTAAAAATGTGCAATATGAATGTGAGTATTTTCCACGCAGCACATCTTTCAAAATGTTTTCCGAAAGATAACTTGGAAATTATATTGAAATATAACATTGAAATAATTCAGAAATATTTGTGAAACGTTTCATCAAAATCTTTTTCACTTAAATATTTCAGAAATCGTTTATAATGAGCGTTTATTTATATATTTATACATAAATTTAATTTAATTAAATTTTATATGGTTAGGTAGGTCCTTTTTCTTTTTTTAATTGTTTTATAATTACTTAAAGTTTATAGTATTTTATGACTTTATATATTTAATAACAGTTAATAAAAAAAATGTTACTAAAAATTTAAAAATTTAAAGATAACGAAATGGAATGTGCGGAATTTTGTAGACCTTACTTCATTAGCTAAGAGTTAAATTAACACATACAGTAAAATTATAAAAAATATAATTTTTATTAAAATAAAATGACTTTAAATCATATTATCAAAAAATTATATTACTGTGTTAATTACAACACATATAGACAAAATGTCAGACGTTTACATCGATCGAAGATCGTGGTGTAGTGTCTAAAGCAACAGATACATAATCCAAAAGTGCCTCCAGGACAGCGATCACGCAATGCAACTTCGAGCGTAACTTTTCACTTTTCACTTTTTGTTCTATCGATTTTACATGAACTTTTTCATTGTTTACGCAATCAAGTAACTCTATGTGTGAAAAGCACAAATCACTAAACATGGCTTCTATATGATTTCAATATCGGCCAAATCAGGTGTATACATCGGCTGTAGAACATATAACCTTAAAAACATCATTATAACCGTAGTACTATTATGTTTCCTATATCTCACCATAACAGTAATATATTCCGTATTCATCATGTCACTAGATTTTCACTTTCCCGCCATCAAGTTTGATAACGAAAAAGTTAACGTGAAAAGTTTCACGTTTTCACGTTTCGCCGAGTTACGAATCACGAGTTCACGTGACTTTTCACTTTTCATTTTCCACCCTAGGGGAAAAGTTACGTGATCGCTGCCCAGGGTCCAAGTTCGAGTCCTACCAGTGCCAGTGAGAATTTTTAATTGTGATGTAACATTGAAATCAAGTAATGTAAAATTTTCAGTAAAATCTACAAACACTGTGATATTTATGAATAGTTTCTAAATATAAAAATACGAATAATTTCTGTACAGAAAAAAATATCTGAAATATTTCCCATATATTTTTGAAACATTTTAGATATATTTTAGATAGTATATCATAGTGGACGTTTTATGTATCTGAAAGATACCTAAAACATGTCTGAAATATTTCTTTGAAATGTTTCATATTTCATAATGAAAGCTTTTTGAAAGCTTTTTGAAATATGTTGGTGCTGTGTGGATTTGTACTCGTAGATAAATGCACGTTTGCACATCTCAAAGTTCTGTTGCGTTACACGCAATTATCACTTAAAAATATACTTAATGGTACGTTTTTACTACTCCTTACCCAGCCGACACAGATTATTCCAGAATATTCCGGAAAATGCTATAAATCGTCCTAGAGGAATATTCTGAAATAAATATTCTAATATTGTTTTAGGAATAAAGTAATGGTACTTGGAATATTCGTAATTGAATAATATTATGTATTCTGTATGGAATATTACCCGAATGTGATTTTTGAAATATTAAAAATCTTGTATATTGGAATATTCAAAAAATAATCTTATATACCTAGATAGCCAAACCTGCGCAAACAGATTTCGAGCAGAGCTTGCTATCAATTTTTGATGGCAAATAGATAACAAATTTGATGCAGGATCTGTTATATCAAATCTTGCTGCCAAATTGCCGCCAGATATGCGATAGAGCTTGTTGTCGGAAAATTGCTGCAGATTTGCAGCAAAAACCGCGCAGAGCTTGTAGCGATTTGACGGCAGTTTGGCGGCAGAAACCGCGCAGATCTTGCTACGCTGTGGGCTTTGCGCGGTTTTTGCTGCAAATTTGGCACCAATTGCCCGACAGCAAGATCTGTCACCAAAACCGTAGCCTAACGTAGACACAGATGGTTATGGTTTTGCTGTGAGTTTTTGATCAAATTTGCTACTAATCTGCGCGCAGTCTGCGCTCAATTTGCTTACTGGGTACCCAGCCAGCACATAATATTCGTGGAAAGACCTATAAATCTTTTTATACGAATATTATGAAATGAATAATGATATTCCAATATCATTATAGGAATATGAATCTTCTCTATAATTTAACCTGAAATATTTATAATTGATTAATATTATGTGCGTTGTATGGAATATTCGACGAAAATGACTTTTCAAATATTCAAGAAACCTTGTATATTCGAATATTCGGAAAATAATTTTGTAAGCATATGTAATACGGAATACACCGATTTTCATATATTGAAAAGTTTGAACGAGCTAATTGAAAATTTGTACTCTGTACTAAATTCGATACATTAATAAAGAATACTTCGAAAGCGAATAAGCACTCAAAGCGAACGGCACATGTACCATTATAATAGTCGTTCTCATCAGTTAATAGCAGTGGTTCAGTAGATAAGGCGAGTTCCTCAAGAACTAAAGATCTCATAATTCGAGTCCCACTGGAGTCAGCGATTTTTTCCAAGCAAATTATAAATGGAATTAATTAAATGGCACACCATTATAAAAAGATTGCAATAACTAGAGTCATATTAGCAACTGCAACAAATATTATAGGATTAAAGATCTTCCTTTTTATTTAATAACTTTTCTAACAAACTTTTTTCCCAGTAGAATATTCCTTAATCGAAAATTAAATCATACATAGAATATTCTACGAATATATGTGGGAATATTCCTGAAGAATATTATTAAAATATTTAAGATAGTGTCCTTTTGAAAATAAGAATATTCCCAGAATATTTATTTTCTTAAAAAAATTTCTACGAATATTCAAATCTTCTTACTGGAAGATCGGAAAATATTTCAGAAACAAAATTTGTGCTGGCTGGGTAGCAATCCGTAATCACCACTCGTTTTTAATAAAAGTTCCTCTTTCCTACCTGTAAACGGGATTATACTCGCTATATTGAATGCACGCTTTTACTACTCAAATTAAACATTTTCGAAAGCTAAAACCGGTAAAATATTTGTATAAAGGTGGGAGCACAGACTTTTGTATGACTCATAACGCATAACACATAAACAAATCTAAGAAACAGAATTCTTCATTTCCCTCTCCAGGATGGAAATAAAGGACTCTAATTAGTTAATTCCTTTATGTGTTATGAATTATGCGTTATACAAAAATCTGTACTCAGACTCTATAACTTCATTTTGATAAGCAGAGAGAGAGAGAGAAAGAGAGAGAGAGAGAGAGAGAGAGAGAGAGGGGAGAGAGAGAGA
>NW_022639656.1:243661-246489 GCF_010583005.1 Odontomachus brunneus | reverse complement strand
GAGAGAGAGAGAGAGAGAGAGAGAGAGAGAGAGAGAGAGAGAGAAGGCTGTTTAGGATCAAAAAAGAAAAGAGAGAAAGAAAGGGACAATGCGTTTATTATTGATATCGAATATTCTGAAGGACTCTCGAAGCTTTCAATAGCGAGCTGTGAGATTCCTCCAAAATATTTAGCGGCCTTAAGTCGTTGCGATCGCTCCAATCAATCACGTGGCAACTGCGTGATCTCGGCTCGATTCGCTCCTCGGCCGACGCGCTTCCCGAACCTGACGTGCGTTGATTCGGCACATAAGAATCACGATTATGTAAACATACGTTTTAGCAACCGATTTTAGCAACGGTGCTACTCAAATTCGAAAGCGACCAATACCGTCTCGCCACCGTCGGCCGTTAAACAGTTAAATAGCACGCGAACTCTAAGACCAGCCAGACTGCGAATAATTTTCAAACAAGTAACAGTTTTTCTTTCGAAGTCATCGCACGTTCTCAATTTCTCAATTTCACGTTACAATTCGTTCACTCTCAAGAAATTATATTCCGCGTGCTTAACTCGTGCTTCGAAAGCACATACGTCGATTTTGTTAACGTTTGTTGTTAATTATGGAAGTAAAGAAAATTGACTAAAACTCAAGATATCTCGTCTGCGTTATTCCTACGAGTTCATTTCCTAATCTGGAAGAGAAGTTGGCTCCTCTTGTCGCCAGCAAAAATCACGGCGCTATAATTGCATGCGTGAAGTGTGTGGCTTCACTCCCGCGAATCCACGAATTAAAAGTCGAGGTAAGGAGAGTCACATACAAAGACGAACGAGCTGATCACGAAATTGGCCCGCCATGTTCTATTTATCAATTCGGGAATATTTCATTGAGTGTAGCTTTTACTCTATAAGTTTATAAGTTGTTACTCTATAAGTTGTTTATAATGTGCGAGAGTCCTCTTCGTATCGTAAAATTTTCATTACACAAATTTTTCTATGAACCATATAGATTCGAAATATTTAAGCTAGTAATAGTTATTTCCCCACCCTATACAGAGTGTCCCATGTAAGACGTGCTAAAAGAAAAATATAAGTGGAACAGACAAAAGTGAACAAAAATTGTAGAGGTCATTTTTCAAACAACCACAAAATTTCGAGATATTAATTAAAATAGTTGGCCAAATCAGAGTACGCAACGCGACAGGCAGAACATATAGCTCGCCGCGGCCGGCGAAGGAAATGAACGATTGCTCGCAGGCCTATCTCATAGGCATAAAGGTGGGGACTACATCTTGGATCTGGCACTACGTGATAGGTCCGTGAGCAATCGTCCATTTTCTTCGCTGGCCACGGCGAGCTGTATGTCCCGCTTGCCGCGTCGCGTGCTCTGATTTACTCAACTATTTTAATTAATATTTCGAAATTTTGTGGTTGTTTGAAAAAATGACCTCTACAATTTTTGTTCACTTTTGTCTGTTTCACTTATATTTTTCTTTTAGCACGTCTTACGCGGGACACCCTATCTATGTTGTCTCAAAAGTCGAGAAATAAAACACAAGTACAACAAATTTTACTCTTTTGTATTTTCATTCAAATAGATTATACAATTGTACTTTCTGTACTTTCGTACGTGAATATTCATTTCAAATAACTATTAAGATTAACATAGGTGGTTATTGTAATGTCCTATTAGAGAGATTGTCAGTGAATTATTGGCGAAAACAAATACGACTTTTCGTAAAACTCAAAGTATTTATTAAACTTACTCTTACAGATATATACTACGAGTTATATGTCAATCGTATTATTTTAAAGCTAATTGTTTGTCTGTTCGCAGCGATTGCATACATTCAAAGTCCTTCGCGATGATTTAGTGACCGTGAGTCACTAGCCTGACATAAACTATGACACAGATAGAACACTATTGTTATAATAAATTTTCTTACGAATATAGATCAATAAGAAAGCCTCTGTTTATTCTCTGTTTATTGTCATAAAGAAACTTTTTATATTGCAAAAATATATTAATTTTTATCCATAACATTGTGCGGCAAAGTTCAAATTATATATAATAAATGATTTTATATATATATATATATATATATATATATATATATATATATATATATATATATAGAGTGTCTGACTCGTACCGTACCAGAGCTAATATATAGCTAGAATAGGTTAGGGTGAGTAATAGAATCGGTGTCTTTTTTTTAAACAACCACGTAAAATTTTGAGATATTAACAATAAAAGATTTCTACCGAGCAACAGCCCACTGGCCAATCGACACGCATGCTGCGGTGAGACGAACGCTGTACGCGCTGTAGCATCGGCATGACAGGCTAGCCGGGCTAACTTCCTAGCAACGCGTTTTCCTCGTTGTTAGGAGGCTGGCCCGGCTAGCCTGTTATGCCAATGCTACAGCGCGTACAGCATTCGTCTCACCATAGCACACGTGCTGATTGGCCAGTGGGCTGCCGCTCGGTAGAAATCTTTTGTTAATATCTCAAAATATTACGTGGTCGTTTAAAAAAATACACCGATTCTATTACTTACCCCGACCTATTCTAGCTATATATTAACTTTGGTACGGTACGAGTAAGACACCCTATATATGCAGGGTGTCTCAGAACCGCCCTCTCGACTGGGGAGTATTACGGCTCCTCTGTCTTACTCTGTCTTTCCGGACGGGAGGGCATCCGGCGGGGTGGCGCCGCCTCGGGTCGCCTCTTATGGGGGCCCTTAGAGGTGCTGTCCTGGGGGGTAGTCTGCCCCCCCCCCAACCTAGAAGGCGGACAGATGATTCCCCCCAAAGGGGAAAAAGGCCATGATTGCCACAGGGGGGGGGG
>NW_022639656.1:239707-243620 GCF_010583005.1 Odontomachus brunneus | reverse complement strand
GGGGGGGGGGGGAATGTAAATTTACCCTCTTCCCTCTCCGAGTTGGGAGAGGACGAGTCCTAGGCGGGAGAACCAGAGCTCGTCTTAGGTCAAATAATGGAGGGGGGTGGGTGTCCCTCCTCCGATTCATAGGGGGTAGGGCGGCGGGGCGTCCCGGATGGAATGCGAGAGCGGTTTCCCGGGACGTCCGGACATGCCGTCGAGGACAGGACACCGGCAGAGGTTTTAGTGGGTAAGCCCCTCCTCCCTTAGAGGAGGGGAGAGTCCCACACTGCCCGCTGGGAACTCCCCGGCTCCCTGCGAGCGTGCGTAAACATTTCCTCTGACAAAAAAAAGGGTGTCTCAGAACAATCTACAAAGCTCTCGTGAGAACGTAGAGCGGAATAAAATAAATATAAAAGTCCTATACTGTTTTGCGATATTCGTAATAATAACCAAGAAATTAATTACGAAAGATTAAGGAAAAGCGTGTGCTGAATGGTAGAGGATGGAACGCTCGAGTCACAGTGCAGCCCAGCAATAAAGCGCGTGGATGTCGCGCGTGGCGATTGAAAGACAATGCACCACTACCTACACTTATACCGCTGTGCTCCTACATCTCGCCACAGCGCGGTGCGGCAAGACGTAGGAGCGCAGCAGTATAAGTATAGGCAGTGGTGCGTTGTCTTCCAATCGCCACGCGCGACATCCGCGCGCTATATTACTGAGCTGCGCTGTGATTCGAGCGGTCCGTCCTCTACCATTCAGCACATGCTTTTCCTTAATCTTTCCATGCTTTTCCTTAATTAATTTCTCGGTTATTACTAAGGATATCGCAAAACGGTATAGGATCGTATAACAGTATAGGTATAGTATAGGTTTATATTTATTTTAATCCACTCTACGTTCTCACGAGAGCTTCGTAGATTGTCAAGATCACATCAATTTTTTAAAGTAGCACATTCTATTTTTACTTCCAGAATCTAATAGCTGGTGTCAAGAGCTTTTCAAAATATTACAATAAATTTATTTTTCATAAAGTACTTTTCGAGTTTTGAAGCTTGAAATTTACAGCACCACTAGCATTAGCATTACTCAGTGTGCGATTGGTTTAAAAAATTTTATTTCGCACGTTAAAATTTCATTTAAAAAATCATGTCTTTTGATATGACCATTTACCTACGTGGTCTACCGCCTATCACGTGAATCAAGCATCCCAAACGTGAGAGGCAAAAGGACTCACGTCAATCAAGCACACCAATGGAATGAAAGCCCCGCTTTCAAGCTTTAAAACTCGAAAAGTATTTTATGAAAAACTTTATTGTAGTATTTTGAAAAGCTCTTGACACCAGCTATTAGATTCTGGAAGCAAAAATAGAGTGTGCCATTTTAAAAAATCGATGTGACCTTGACTTGACCCTGGAGACGCCACCCAAAGTCAAACCGACCAGATCAGTGAATAGATCATTTAAAACCCTACAACTTTTGTAGGAAACATTTCTTTTGGAAATGCTTAGTTTTCGAGATATTTTATCGGTCCGGGACTTTTTACTCATTCTGTATATAAAGGTGAGCCAAAAGTCTGGATACACCAAAATATGTCATAAACGATGCATTTTAGAAAAAAATGTTTCGAATAAAAGTTATAAGGCTTAAAAAGTCGCATTCAATGACAGTAGTTATTTGACCTAGGATGGCGTCACCAAAGTCAGGACAAGGTCAACTTTGCTTTTTTAAACAGAAACATATATTTTTTGTTACAGCATTTTATTTAATGTAAAGAGGCAAATAACTTTTGCTTGAAAAAAATTTTTATACGACCTCTATTTTCTAAGATATTTACGTAAATATCTACAAAATTATTGGTTTCGATAATTTTTTACTTGTATTCTATCAACTTTACCGAAAAATATCAAGAGATAAAAATTTATTTTGTTTATTTTGTTCTCATAAAACTCTGAGAATTTTTTCAGAATTTTATATTAACTTTTTAGTACTGCATTTTCTTCCATTTTCTTTAAGTACTAAAAAGTTAACACAAAATTCTGAAAAAATTCTCAGAGCTCTACGAAAATAAAATAAGCAATTTATATCTCTTGATCTTTTTCAGTAAAGTTGATAGAATTCAAGTAAAAAATTATTGAAACCAATAATTTTGTAGATATTTACGTAAATATCTTAGAAAATAGAGGTCGTATAAAAATTTTTTCCAAGCAAGAGTTGCATTTTTACGTAGAATAAGATACCGTAATAAAATATGTGTTTCTATTTAAAAAAAGCAAAGTTGATCTTGTTCTGATCTTGGCGACGCCATCCTATGTCAAATAACTACTATCGTTGAATGCGTTTTTTTAAACCTTACAACTTTTGTCTGAAACATTTTTTTCTAAAATGCATCGTTTATGACATATTTAGGTGTATTCAGACTTTTGGACCACCCTGAATAGACAGGGTGTCCCATTTTAATCGATCACCTCAAATATCTCTTGAACAGTGCATTTTAGGGAAAAATGTTTCAGATAAAAGTTTTGGGATTTTGAGGGGGACATAAGATGATATCATTGGTTTGACCTCGTGTCAAGGTCAGGACAAGGTCACTTTGAATTTTTTAAATAGAACTCCCAATTTTTCATTACATATTCTTATAGCATATCTCGACAGCTTTTTAAAACACTATAATAAAATATTTTTTCATTAAGTATTCTTCCGAGTTAAAAGGCTTCAAAGTTATTGGGAGTAAAAATAAGTCTTCACCGTTTGACAAAAGATGGCCCTATCAGTAAGTTATGGTTGAAATTGTCAGATGTAAAACGTCATATCGTAAGGTTGGACATCTGGCAACACCATAACCTTGAAATATTAGCGATTTTGTATCAGCATCACATAATTTTTTTCGTGCGAAAATATCGAGTTTTGAGCCGAATAAGCGTCATTTGCGGGAACTTTTGATTTACTCTTTTAATTTGAAGAAATCTGCAGCTGAGGCGCATCGATTGCTTGTAGAAGCATATGGTGAGGCTGCTTTAAGTGAGAGAAGTCGTGAGTGGTTTCAAAAGTTTAAGAACGGTAAGTTTGACGTCGAAGACAAAAAACGTAACGGAAGGCCGAAAGTGTACGAAGACGCGGAATTGCAAGCATTATTGGAGGAAGATTCGTGCCAAACGCAAAAAGAACTTGCACTTACATTAGGAGTGACTCAACAAGCAATTTCACATCGTTTAAAATCGTTGGGAATGATTCAAAAGCAAGGAAACTGGCTTCCATATGAACTGAAGCCAAGAAACGTTGAACGCCGATTTTGCACATGTGAAATGCTGCTTGCCAGGCATAAACGAAAGGGTTTTTTTGTATCGTATAGTCACTGATGATGAAAAATAGATCCATTACGATAACCCAAAAAAGAGGAAATCATGGGGACCACGTGGCCATGCTTCAACATCGACAGCCAAGCCGAATATTCATGGAAAAAAACTCATGTTGTGTATTGTGACGTGGCGGCCGTGGAGGCGCCCGTCTCAAGAGTACCGTACCGGATTTGTGTGAAAGTTTTTGCGTATCGCGTCGCTAACGGTTTTCGCGAATATTCTCGAATATCGCGTTCTGACGTGTGTTTGGTTGTGAACGTCCTTAGGACAAAGATCGGAAGCGAATTTTGCGAGCGGAGCAGATGTGAAGGTCAGCACGTCCCCAACTCTGTGCCCCTCCCCCCCCCCCCCCCGACATCCCTGGCCGGCCACCAGGACTGGAGGAACGGAGAGTATCGAGGGACGAGAAAGTAGCAACCGACAACTCCACACCATTCCAGATCAGGTGAATCGCGCTCTCACTATTTTGTGTTAAAATATTCTCGAAGTGCAGATCGCTCACCAATATCGAATATTCTAACGTTTAGAATATTCTGTACCGAGAGCACAGTTATCGAAAATTAGACGTG
>NW_022639656.1:228660-239697 GCF_010583005.1 Odontomachus brunneus | reverse complement strand
ACGTCCCCAACTCTGTGCCCCCCCCCCCCCCCTCCCCGACATCCCTGGCCGGCCACCAGGACTGGAGGAACGGAGAGTATCGAGGGACGAGAAAGTAGCAACCGACAACTCCACACCATTCCAGATCAGGTGAATCGCGCTCTCACTATTTTGTGTTAAAATATTCTCGAAGTGCAGATCGCTCACCAATATCGAATATTCTAACGTTTAGAATATTCTGTACCGAGAGCACAGTTATCGAAAATTAGACGTGAGACTGTCAGCTATGTTTACTTTCAGCGGACACAGCCGTCGCGAGGAACCCAGCAGAAAAAAACAGGAGCGCCGAGACAGACAACAAGGTGATCCACGACGGCAACATTGTCTCGAGACAGGAAACGTCTCGAGACAACCGTACCGAAAATTGCCGATTCCCGAATGCCGAACGAGCGGGGCGAGAGGGAAAGTGACGGAGGAGAATTTGCGAGGATACGCGATCCTCCGGACATCGATGGATGAGCAGCCTTACCGCGACCGTCGCCGTGAACTGCCAGATCCGTCAACGCGAACTACCGTATCGAGGCAACTATCGGACGGAGTGACGGAGAGAGAGAGAGAGAGAGAGAAAGCGAGAGAGCAGAAAAGAGTGTTGCGAGAGTGAAGTGAGCGAGCGAGAGGAGGAGCGAGAGGGAGAGAAAAAGAGGGAGAGAGAGAGAGGATCCGGAAGGACGAGGACCGTCATCGCCGCCGCTGCCACCGACCCGAGAGCCATCACCGAGACTTATAAGACCACTCCTCTGCTCCGTATTCTGTCCGATGGTCGTAGTCCGTGTCATTATCGCGCGCGTACTGTTGTCTCGTCCGCGGAGCGACCGCGCATGCCATAAGACTCACCCGAGGAAATCGTCCTCGGGTTTATCATTGTAGCGATCGTATTACCGTCTCGCGACTGTCGATTCTTTTAGTGAACTGTACCGTGCTTCTTATCGGGATGTGCGATAGTCCCACGAATAAACGAAATACTCTCGAAAGCGTGTGGAGGCATTGCCGCCTTTCCTGAGCCCATCCCGTCTCCGACTCTAAAATCCTAGGAGCTGCTGGTCCCGACGGTTCCGAGACACGCGAATTTCGTGCAATGTATCGCATCTCGCGTTTATCGAGGTGGTGCGGCCTTTCCGTACCTGGCGCCCAACTATCGTACGCGTTTTCGTGGTGTGACTCAGAGCCGACAGCAAATTGTCGACGCGGCTGACAGGCGACTGTCTGCCGGCGCTCGCGAAATAATCTCGCGAGTCTCGTCGCAGTATTTAGTGGGATCAGCTTGGTGTCGTGTATTTTGAGTTGCTCAAACCGAACGAAGGTGAATGGGTCAGATACGATCTTGCCTTAGGTGGTTGAATCACATACGATCTTATCTTAGGTGGATTATCAATGGCTTTGTTTTAAATTAATAAATCACTGATCAAAGACTTTACCTCTAGTTTACGAGCTATTATTTTGATACAAAGAACATTGTGACCTTTATGACTTTTTGGGATTAATCGAGTCGCACATATTACCCCATGATTTTAAATTATTTTTGTTTTCACTGTAAAATTTGAAGAAATGAAAAAATTAGGAACAGCCTCCAATCGCCTTGACCTTGACAAATGTTGTCAAGGTCATGGCCCTAAACAACATTCAAAAGGTTTTAACCGTCGGTCAAACACCTTGAGTACCAATGCTAATGGCAACAATATTGTAACTTTGAAGCCTTTTAACTCGAAAGATACTTAATGAAAAAATATTTTATTAAAGTGTTTTGAAAAGCTCTCGAGGTATGCTATAAGAATATGTAATGAAAAATAGGGAGTTCCATTTAAAAAATTCAAAGTGACCTTGTCCTGACCTTGACATCACTCGAGGTCAAACTAATGATATCATCTTATGTCCCCCTCAAAATCCCAAAACTTTTATCTGAAACATTTTTCCCTAAAATGCACTGTTCAAGAGATATTTGAGGTGATCGATTAAAATGGGACACCCTGTATATATAAATATATATATACATATATACAGGG
The DNA here is from genome assembly GCF_010583005.1 of Odontomachus brunneus. Lineage (NCBI taxonomy): Eukaryota > Metazoa > Arthropoda > Insecta > Hymenoptera > Formicidae > Odontomachus > Odontomachus brunneus. Next base: position 237,658 of record NW_022639656.1, on the reverse strand, counting down.
TGTCCCGCGTAAGACGTACGAAAAGAAAAATATACAGTGGCGGACATATACTTACGTACAGTAAGCAAAATTAGATTTTATTCGTTGTGTACTTATACATGAAATAGTTAAACAAAAATCCATTACGTTTTTTACAAGTTTATAGCATATATTATGAAATAGCAAAACAGTGTTTATCTTCTTAATTTACTATAACTAAGAAGTTTCTTGTGTTTGTTCACTCAAATGTCAAATTTGATGCGGACACGTACTTACGTACACTGTGGTAATACACAGATAGATCAAGATTTCTGCAATGTAAACAATACTTATCAGTATCTACCGAGTAATGTAGGTAGAGAGACGTATTGTAACAGTACTGTGATGAGCAAACGAAAGAATATAACACCAAAACAACGTTGGCAAATTCAGCAGCTTCGCAAAAATGGGAAGATTCTTATCGGAAGATTTCTATAGAGCTTGGGATATCTGTTATGGCTTATTATCAAGCTATGCAACATATTAAACATCATGGAACGACAGATAACGTTCCTCATAAAGCGAGACCACGTAAAACCGACATAAGAACTGACCGTAAGATTCATCGATTATCTGAATTAAACAGATTTAAAACTGCAGTTGATATTCACATTGAAATATCATCAGATCTTGATAAAAATATGTGTTAGAACTGTCCGACGTAGATTAAATGAATTTTAATTACATGGTTGCTAGAAAGAAACCATTCATATCAGAAAAGAATCACCGAGCTAGAATCGCTTTTGCAAAAGAACATTTAAACTGGACGCAACAACAATGGTCTAAAGTTATTTTTACTGACGAATCTAAGTTTAATCGACTTGGATCTGATGGCAAAGTATACGTAAGACGTCGCATGGGTGAAGAATATCGCAAGAATTGTATAAAACCAACTGTAAAAGGGGGTGATGGGTCAGTACTCGTATGGGGTTATATGACTATTGGTACAGGTTCTATTCACCGAATAAAAGGAATCATGGACAGATTTACGTACTTGAATATCGTGGAAAATGTACTGCTTCCATTTGCTGAAGAATATATGCCGGAAGAATGGATTTATCAAGCAGATAATGACCCGAAACACACCGCACGCGTCGTCAAAACATTTTTAAATGACCGTAACATCAACGTAATGAAATGGCCAGCACAAGCTCCGGATCTGAATCCAATAGAAATGTTATGGATCGATGTGGACAAATAAGTAAAACAGTGGAAGCCGAAGAATATTGAGGAATTGTACGCCACGATAGAAGAAGCTTGGAATTCCATATCTGTTAATCGGTGCAATCGTCTTATCGAATCTATGCCACGAAGATGTGCCGCAGTTCTTAGGAACAAGGGTCTAGCTGCCAAATATTAACATATTATAGTAATAAGCCAAAGAAACTTGTTAAAATATTCGTGTTCTTATATGTACGTAAGTACATGTCTGCAGCAAATTTCACACTTGAGTAAACACAAACACAAGAAACTTCTTAGTTATAGTAAATTGATAAACACTGTTTTGCTATTTCATAACATATGCTATAAACTTGTAAAAAACGTAATGGATTTTTGTTTAACTATTTCATGTATAAGTATACAACGAATAAAATCTAATTTTGCTAACTGTACGTAAGTATATGTCCGCCACTGTAAGTCAAACACATAAAAGTGAACAAAAATTTTATAGGTCATTTTTCAAACAACCACGTAAAATTTCGAGATATTAATTAAAATAATTGGGCATATCAGAGCACGACGACGCAGCAGGCGGGACATATGGCTCGCCGCGGCCGGCGTACATATTTTATTATAAAGAAAATGAAAGAACGCACACGTACACGGACGCACACATAGAGCTACTCATTTCAGTATGCCAAACGGTCTACCTCCCTGGAGGCGGTCCCGCCTGCCGTGTCGCCGCATTCTGATATACCCAAATATTTTAATTAATATCTTCGAATTTTATGTGGTTGTTTGAAAAATGACCTATACAATTTTTATTCACTTTTATGTGTTCTACTTATATTTTTCTTTTCGTACGTCTTACGTGGGACACCCTGTGTATATACACGGTGGACCATTTTACGGGATCCACCCAAATTTCTCCATAGGTAAGCCAGATATAGAAAAATAGTTAAGACAAAACTTGTTTAGGACAATGGGGGTCACCTTTCTCAGTAAATGAATTTGACCTTGAGGTCAAATTTCAAGGTCATTTGGAGGTCATAGTGATTTTTTTAAATGGGACCGCCTACTTTTGACACCGGATTTGAAGAGAGCGGGAAATTTTACGTCAGAAATGATATTTTTAAATTTTTTATTTTGACCTTCAGAAGGTCAAATCAAGGTTTTAAAAGCGCTCAGAAGCTGTTTGTTTAAATGCGATTATCTTACTTTTAGCATTACCCAGAAACAACGACGTGGACGTAGTAAGTTCTGTTTCCTTTGGAGTGCTTAATTATCGTGAGTCCCTTTGCCTCTCACGTTTGGGGTGCTTGTTTACCGTGAGTCCCCTTGCCTCTCACGTTTGGGGTGCTTGTTTACCGTGAGTCCCCTTGCCTCTCACTATTGAGTTTTAATTTTAATGAAATTAAATAAGAAAAAATGTTAACAACCACAAAAAATACTCAACAAAAAATAGTAAAATAAACGATTACTAAAATGTAATTTAAACGTAAATTTTACCCCAAACGTGAGAGGCAAGGGGACTCACGGTAAACAAGCACCCCAAACGTGAGAGACAAGGGGACTCACGATAATCAGGCACCCCAAAAGAAACAGAACTTACTACGTCCACGTCGTTGTTTCTGGGTAATGCTAAAAGTAAGATAATCGCATTTAAACAAACAGCTTCTGAGCGCTTTTAAAACCTTGATTTGACCTTCTAAAGGTCAAAATAAAAAATTTAAAAATATCATTTCTGACGTAAAATTTCCCGCTCTTTTCGAATCCGGTATCAAAAGTAGGCGGTCTCATTTAAAAAAATCACTGACCTCCAAATGACCTTGAAATTTGACCTCAAAGTCAAATTCATTTATTGAGAAAGGTGACCCTCATTGTCCTGAACAAGTTTTGTCTTAACTATTTTTCTATATTTGGCTTACTTATGGAGAAATTTGGGTGGGTCCCGTAAAATGGCCCACCTTAAATCTCATATAGAGATATTTAAGGTAATCGATTAAAATGGGATACTTTGTGTGTACACACACACACACAGGGTATCCCATTTTAATCGATCACCTCAAATATCTCTATATATAATACTTTATATATATATATATATATATATATATATATATATATATATATATATACATATAATACTTATATATATAATATAATACTTATATATTTCTTTTCGTACGTCTTACGTTACACACACACACACACACACACACACACACATATACATACATATTTTATTATAATATATATTCTATATTATAAATAGTAATTATAATTAATAAATTATATATAATAATTAATATACATATATAATATATTTCTTAAATATATTATATATTTTACATATTTAGAAATCTTCTTTAATTAATATCTCGATAATTATTTCAAATATCGCAAAACGGTATAGGACTTTTATGTTCATCATAATCCGTATTATGCCTTCACAAGAGCATCAAAGGTTGTTCTGGGACACCTTGTATAGAGTGAGTCCAAAAAGTCTTCGTACACTAGAAATTTTCACAGAAAATAGTTTATTTCCGTATAATAATGAGTAATAAAGAAATAATCGGTTTTACATATAATAAAGTCTCTCTTTCGTAACAATATACCATAAAAACTTATAAATTAATAAATATTATACTCAAAAACGACAAAGGAATAAAATATGGTGATTTAGTAATGCGCAGAAAGTGTTCGTACAACACAATATTCTGACTAGAAACAAAGCAAAAATGAAAGAAACAAAATCATATTAATACTTTGTAGGATAGCCTTTAGCTTTTGTAACAACTTATAGACGTTTGGGCATAGAATGAACCAATTTGGATGTGTCAGATGCTGTAATTGAGTTCCACTCTTCTTGTACTGCTTGTCTTAAGTCATTCTTGCTTGAAATATATTTTTTTCTTATTTTATTTTCTAGAAGGCTCCACAAATGTTCTATAAGATTTAAATCAGCTGATTGGGGAGGTGTTTTCAGCTATTTAGATGTGTTACATAAGTAACTTAGTATTTGTGGCTGTGTGCTTGGGGTCATTATCCTGTTGAAATATAAAATCATGGGAACCTCATTTTTTCGGCACTGGCATGAAGATTATTTTTCAAAATATTTATATACGCTTTGTGATCCATAGTACCATCGATGAAATGAATATTTCCTACACCAGAAGCACTCATGCAGCCCTAAAGTAGCACAGAGCCACCTCCATGTTTTACAGTGGGTATCAAATTTTTCGGCTGAAGCTCAGCATTTTTTTGACACCACACCTTTTGATTCTCGTCCGATTCAAATAAATTGAACTTGCTTTCATCCGTAAAAATAATCTTATTTCAAAATTCTAGAGGTTTTGTTTGATATTCATGAGCGAACTCTAAACGCTTCTTGCGATTGGTCTGATTAATCCAGCTTTTTTGGCTATTCGCCCATGGTATCCCTCTTTGTGTAATATGTTTGTCACTGTATTTACAGAGATGTTGACTTGTCTCTTCAGCAATTCCGCAACTATCATGGGGGCACTAGTTTTTGGATCTTCTTTAATTTGACGTATGATAAATCGCCTGTCGTTGTCCGACAAAACAGACGGGCGTCCGTTTCTTGCACTTTTTTTTACTGTTCTGGTCTTGCCAAAGCGGTTAATAATACTCTGTATTGTAGAACGCGGTCTCCCAATAGTCAGTTTTCATATTTCATTTAATGACTCGCATTGATTATGCAGCCTAATAATAAGTTGTCTTTCCTCCGCGGTAGTTTCGCTTCTTGTTCGACCCATTTTCACCAAGTAGAGAACGACTGTGAAATTTCGCGTCAATATATAAAACCGAACAAAGCCCAAATATAAATAGACAAGGAATGTAAACATCCGATGTATATATTCCTTACTTAAGTTTTTATCACAGATATCATTGGTGTACGAACACTTTCTGCGCATTACTAAATTACCATATTTCGTTCTTTTATCGTTTTTGAGTATAATTAATTTTGAGTTTATTAATTTATAGGTTTCGTTTCTAGTATATCGTTAAGAAAGAGAGACTTTATCATATATAAAAACGATTATTTGTTTACTATTCATTATCATATAGAAATAAACTATTTTCTATGAAAATTCCTAGTGTACGAAGACTTTTTGGACTCACTGTATAATTAATCACTTCGCTGGCAGAGAAAATCAACATCAACTGGCCCAAAAATGGCAAAATCGAAATGATGCTTGATTTTTATAAAAGTCAGTACTAAAATACTTTTCGAGTCACTGAATACAAATTTGAGATCAAAATTTGAAAGTTCAAATTGACGGATCTAATGTGGCGACTAGAATTTTTTTATAAATTCAATGAAGTGGCAGATTTCTATGAAAATTTGTCTTAATAGTTTTTGAGGTCCCTGAACTGGAATTTATATAAATTAAAATTCTAAAACTGTACTGGAAGTTTAAAAAATAATTTTATATAGATTTTTTGAGTATGCTCATGCAGATCTTCTTTATCAACGTGTGTTGAAATTAGAGACCTCAAAAACCCCTGAATATCAAGTTTCATCCAAATCAAGTCACTTTTTGGTCCACCATATTGGATCCGCCATCTTGAATTTGACGAAAGTAACCTCAGATTCGAAAGCAACGACCTCAAAAATTCACGAATACCAGATTTAATCAAAATCAAGTCACTTCTCACATTTTGGTCCACCATATTGAATCCGCCATTTAAAATTTTCAAATCCAGAGCTCAGGTTCGAAATCAGCGACTTCAAAAACCTCTGGGTACTGGATTTGATGAAAATCTTGTTAACGGGAAAATAATAAAATAATGTGCATATTAGTGCGTCAATACCATTTTTGGTACATCCTTTATTTGACGCAAAAATGCGTCAATATCAGCGAAGTGATTAATATCTTATAATTGCCAATATTTTTGTTACAAAAAATAATAAAAATTTATAAAATTGTAAAATATGTATAGCAGTTACTACAAAAAAAAAGCTCATATTGTAGGGAGTCGAATTTTTATCCGCCACAGATAAAGGATCTAATATAACGCGCTTTAACCCGTTCAGCTGCTACACTTCACTCTGCTTATTGAAGCTAAGTTACAATACTTAAAGCTGGACAGATATCTAACTTTAATTATAAATTTCTCAGAAAGTAAGGCTCATGTTCTCAAACCCTTTTACAATTTTAGTATACTCAATACCCACCTTCGAATGAAGTATGATTTATTCCATTTCGTATTTCGCAATTCGTGCTATCTTTTGGCATAAAAATAATACAAAGATTATTAAAATCTAATAAACATTATAAAAGTCATTTGTAGAAAATGAGTTTTAGATTCTAACTTCAAAGACGAATATTTTAACAGGGATATACTATAGAAAGAAAATTTATATAAATTTATAGAGTTATTTTCATTTGATTTATACGCCTCTAAGAGACCTGTATTGAATCATCTGGTATATATCAAGGTAAAAATCATGGAAAAAGGATAAGCAAAGGTAAATATTTATTTTTTAGTTTTTTGTTGCTCTGTAGCAAATATAAAGTCCATCTTTACAGGCCATTAAAATTGGCAAGAAATATTTTCGACGTTTTCTTTGTTACTTATTAAGAAAACTTATTATCGAAGATAAAATAAGAATTAAGATTACTTATTATCGAAGAAAAAGCTAGAAAACTGGGATTTTTCTAGCTTTAAAGTATTTTTTAGAACAAAAACGTTCTATAACCATTTTCATAAAATTATATTAATGTTATATATATAAATTTGTTGATTAATTCGAGGTATTCCTTTAATTTTGTCAATTAATATAAATGACACAAATGAACTTAGTTTATTTTTGCATACAAGTATAATAAAAACCAAATAAATAGTACACATAATGATATTAAAATATCGCAGAAATTTGATTAAATGACTGAAAATTTAATAGCAAGCAACACAAGTCCTAAAAATCTCGTTAAATTAATTCAATACGTACTTAAAGGTGACCGCGATGAGATGTTCTGGCACATTGAAATGAATAATTGAGATATGACGATAAGCGGTATAGTCCTCCAACATATTGCTCGGTTGTTGAGCGATCTTTTTCAGTTTGCCACATAGTCCTTGATGTGCCATAAAAGCCCATACCAGCAAAATGATGAAAATGCTTTTTCGCATATTCCGTCTTGCTACATAACAAAATATCCGTCGAATATAAGACCTCGTTCAATAAACCCTCAGATAAGATATCTTCTTTTTAGATTTCACGTTTCCAATCTAAAAAAAAGAAAAACCTATAAAAAAATTATAACATACAATTTAATGTTTTTTGGTCTTTTACGAATATAGCATTTGAAACTTGAATAAGTAATAAATCAAATAGCATAGAAATAAAGACTATAAAAATAAGGAAAATAATTTGATGATAACATGTTTCACTCAATCGTATCTTTGAGTAAACCAGAAAATTTTTAGCTGTCACTAAAACTATTCTTATCAAAAAAAAGATATTAACGGAAATAATTTACGTTACGATATCATATACAGGGTGTTCCTAAATACAACCGACAAACTTTGAAAGATTGTTGGGAACACCCTAAGGATCATTTTCTGCAAATGTACTTGGGGTCAAAAATGGATCATTTCATCGCTACGGCATACGGGATGTTAGAAAAAGGACGGAACCTCAAAATATCTAAAAAAATATAAGTTTTATAAAAAATGGTTTCAGACAAAAGTTGTGAGGTGTAAAAAGATCTATTTATTAGTCTTATGAGTTTGATCTCGGGTGGCGCCGCCAAGGTCAAGGTCACCTTGAATTTTTTTAAATGAAATCCCCTATTTTTATCGCATATTCTTATACTCCTTCTCGAGATCTTTTCATAATTGTATCCACTTTATAACAGAACACCTTCGAGAGATCCTTGTACGGAAGCTTGTAACAACCGTACTCCGCGTGTCGGTTGGTGTCGATGCCACGGATGTATTCGCTCGTCGGAGTCCGGGTTCGTGAAATAAGATGACGCGGAGTGTAATAAACAAAAATAACAAAAAGATTTATTCAGCCTTGGTACAGAGTAGTCGCGTATTAGTATACAGTTCTCCTGGGTGACGGCGCCAGTTACCGGATCGCGGTTTCGATAGGCCGCGACAGGTAAGTCGGTAGGCGGAGCGTATAGCGCGAAAGCTAAGCTCGCCTCGGAGATTCGGCAGGCGGTCGCGTGTCGCGATTCGGTGTTCGCGATTCGTGCGCGGCTCGCGCGGTTGGTCGCGGGGATCGCGCGGTGTCGGCGGTATCGAAGTCGTATCTCAGTACGATATGCTGTTTTCGCGGTTTTGGCGGAGACGCGCTCGCTTGCACGTCTGCGTCGCAAGAGACGGGATGGGACGTGAGTAGCCGATGTATCGGCGTATTCACCCCCGATCTCGCTCGTCGAAAGGCTGAGAACAAGGGTCGAGAAAGCTCGACAGAGCGCAGCTAACTTACTGGCTTCGGTCCTTGTTCGGGACGTCGACGGGATGCAAACAAGAGTCGATAAAGATCGGCAGAGCGCAGCTAACGTACTGGCTTCGGTCCTTGGTTGCGAGGATGTGATAGTTGGCAGGTTGAGGAAGCAGATACGAGTCGGTCGTAGGCCTTGCTCTCCGCTGTATAGCATCGAGTTCGGTTGACGGTCCGGATCGGTCTGGTCTCGATTAATTTGGCGTCGCGGATTATATACTTGACGCCGCTTTGTCTTCGCTCGCTGTACACGTGCTTGTCGCGTGCCCGCGGCGCTCGCTCTCTATCGTTTCTTTTGTGTGACGCTGTGCTCGCGTTATCGCGTGTTCCTCG
>NW_022639656.1:226443-228650 GCF_010583005.1 Odontomachus brunneus | reverse complement strand
TCTATTGTTTCCGCTGTGCTCGAATTCTCGCTCGCTTTGTTTATGCTTATTATCGGTTGTTTACGCGTTTTGTCTGTCAGGCCTTGCGGCGTTTATGTTGGCGCAACGCGCCGGTGCACGGCCCGACTGATGGTCGGTCGGGCCGGAGTAGTGACGATGCAGGTGTGCATCGTTACAAGCTAAACCGACTAACATTAAAATCACATTGAATTTTTTTAAATCGACGGTTGATTTAGCTAATAAAGGCAAGATCAGTAGCTAATCCAGCCAATGAAAGCAAGATCAGTGACTAATCCAGCCAATGAAGGCAAGATCAGTGAACAATCTGGCTAATAGAGGCAAAATCACTCCATAACGATGAAACGCCCCATTTTTTACACGAAGTCCATTTGCAAAAAATGATTTTTAAGATATCCCCAACAATCTTTCAAAGTTTGTATTTGGGAACGCACTGTATATACAGTGCGTGGAAAAAGTCCTAGAACGGCAAATTATTCCAGAAAATATCAGTTTATTTAAAAAATGTTTAAAACAAAAGTGGTAGGGGTTTAAAAAGTTTATCAGACATTGATATTTATTTGATACTGAGATAATCTTGAGAAACGGTGTCAAGGTCAATATACATAAAAATTTTAAATGGAACCTCCTATTTTTCATAGCATATATTTGTAGCTAACGTTAAGACATCTCTAAAACACAGGTTGCAAACTTTCTTTCCACAATAACTTTCCGAGTTATGGAACTTGAATGCTACACTTATCGCTAGCATTAGCATTACACAAGGTATACCACATGGAAGTTGCACGATCGGACTTACACTTCTTTGTGTGTGTATGTGTGTGTGTGCGTGTATGTACGTAAAGAACATGATTTGTTTGAATCAAATAAACACTTCTTAAAATATTTATAAAAATATTTAATAAAAAATATTTATTTATAGCTTAGTTCCAAAAAAATATTTGTATGTATCAATCAAATAATTTGTTTGGACTATTCTAAAGAAACATTTATTTGATTCAATAAATCGTTCTCTCAATGTAAAGGGTGTTGCACTTACATATAGGCCAATACGACGGGTTGCCTCGTCGGCAGGCGCGCGTACCGTGTCATAGTAGAGCTTGGCGAAATTGTCACGCGCGCTTTCTTCCCTATGAAGTTTACTGCGTTCTCTCCAAGTTATCATGATCGCAACGGACTTACAATTAGACTATTAATCGGTTATGACAGAAATAACAATAGACATATGTAAAAATTGATGTGATAAGAATAATATGATAATGGGAGATGGAGGTTTTATTTTAATTAAAAAATATTATTCAGTCATTTTGTAGCCATCGACTTTCACTGGCTTTTTACTGATACGTTTCTTACATATTTATTTATAGAATTTTAAAATCACACATGTGGACACGATAACAACGTTATATACAGGGTGTTTTTTTTAACTTGAGACTGCTAAATATCTCGAAAAATAAGCATTGTACGACAAAAATGTTCCAAATAAACTCTCAATAGTTTCGAGGGCGCAATTTAATCCCACAAAAATTATCCACCTCCCGCCCCCCCCCTGGGGATGGGGCGGGGGGTAACTTTGAAATCTTAAATAGGAACCCCTACTTTTTATTACAGATTCGGATGCTACATCCAAAAACACGTAACTTTTGTCTGAACTTTTTTTTTCTATTTCTGATAGATGGCGCTGCATTCGGCGAAAATTGGGTAACCTTCGTTTTCTTCAAAGGGAATCCCCTATAATGACGCTACGTCGAAGAAAAGTAACTTTTGTCGGAAACATGTTTTTTCGAATTATCGTAAATATCTACAATAATTTTTTATCCGTTTAACACTAAATTTTGAAAAATCGTGAGTGGACCATTTGGAAATGACGAGTAAAACCTCTTGAATTTTTAACATCATCATTTGTATAACATTTGTAAAGGTCAAGGCCATTGGAGATTGTAACTTTTATTTTCATTTTTTAATTAAAACGAATAAAAAATTATCGTAGATATTTACGATAATTCGAAAAAACATGTTTCCGACAAAAGTTACTTTTCTTCGACGTAGCGTCATTATAGGGGATTCCCTTTGAAGAAAACGAAGGTTACCCAATTTTCGCCGAATGCAGCGCCATCTATCAGAAATAGAAAAAAAAAGTTCAGACAAAAGTTACGTGTTTTTGGATGTAGCATCCGAATCTGTAATAA
>NW_022639656.1:222037-226433 GCF_010583005.1 Odontomachus brunneus | reverse complement strand
GATTACCCAATTTTCGCCAAATGCAGCGCCATCTATCAGAAATAGACAAAAAAAGTTCAGACAAAAGTTATGTGTTTTTGGATGTAGAATCCGAATCTGTAATAAAAAGTAGGGGTTCTCATTTAAGATTTCAAAGTTACCCCCCGCCCCATCCCCAGGGGGGGTGGGAGGTAGATAATTTTTGTGGGATTGAATTGCGCCCTCGAAACTATTGAAGGTTTATTTGGGACATTTTTATCCCAACGGACAAAAATTAACGATTGTACAATGCTTATTTTTCGAGATATTTAGCAGTTTCAAGTTAAAAAAAACACCTTGTATATATATATATATATATATATATATATATAATTGAAATAATTTCAATTAATGAAGGGGCCGGAAAATAGAACAACAAACTTTCTTCTATCACAAGCTCTTTATCATTAATATTTTTATTGGCATTTAAAATTTCGGTGAAATTCAGATTTTTGAAAAAATGAAAAAGAAGAGTCTTTAATCTCATGCTCACCTATCGCTCGTATCCAATTCCACTTTGGAATCAGCTTCTTCAAAAAGTCAGCTTCTTCAAAAAATCGAGTGGATCAGAAACGCAATGTAAACTAATAATCGTAATTAAATTGATGACGACGAATGAAAAATCAAAATAACAGTCTTAAAACATCCTGAGTCTGCGAGATAATTAAATTATTAAATTATTGCACAGGACTGTTGCACATATGGTATATATCGGAATGTTGTTTCATTTGTAGCATTCAATAATCGTCCATTTTTACATCTGTATTGTTATTATCATAATCGATTAATCATAATCGATTAATAATCCGATCATAAGTCCGTCGCGATCATGATAGCTTGAAGAGAACGCAGTAAACTTTATAGGAAAGAAAGCGCGCGTGATAATTTCGCTAAGGTCTATTATGACACGGTACGCGCGCCTGCTGACAAGGCAACCCGTCGTTCAGATAAGTATATACGTGCAACACCCGGTACACCCATATATGTCTTTCATCACAAGATATAGACGACTTTATTATTTCAATAAATGTTCAAATTAATGGACTTCTGCTACTTGACATTGTCCCAAGCGAATATAAAATGTACTTAAAATGTATTTGTAAAACATTTCTAAAAAATTCCGGTATGATGGAATTTGAAACATTTAATATTTTTTTTCTTTCAAATCGTCTATGTCTCTAGGTTTCTTCTCATAGACTTTATTTTTCAAATATTCCTAGTAGAAAAAGTCTAACGGATTTAAGTCAGGAGATCTCGGCCATTCTATATCATACCTTTTCTACCAACTCAACGCCCTGGTAAAAAAAGTTTATAGAAAACGATATGTTATAATCGCGAACAGTATTAGCGCTGTCGAAACGCTTTCGAGTCGAAACGCACCAAATAATTACCAAATATGGTAATCTCCTTGTCGCCAGGCACCCCCTCCGACAGGATTAAACAATATTATAAAAGAGCGGAGAAGACCGCCGGCGACAGCTTTTGATACCTTGGTCTCTCGCCCGCGACATGCGTACCTGTCGCACCTCCCGCGTGTAACTCTAAGTTTCGGGAATTAATAAATAAACTATAATACTTTTTATAATCAAGACTATTTTATTTCACTAACGACAGCCGTTGGCCGTCCCACTGCCACACACCCGGCCGCGACCGTGACATCGATCTCGAATTTTTTTCTTCCTCGCGCCCCAGCTACACGGGGCACGACAAATTTGGTGGCAGCGGTGAGATCGCTGTCCGCCGGGCAGCTACTGGCTACCTGTGAACCCAGCAGCTGGGTGCTACCTGTGAACAAAAGTGAAATACGGGTTAGTAAAAAGTGGTGTAAGTGACAAAAAGAAAAGTTCAAACGGGAAATCGTCGGAGCCAGCTAGTGGACGTCGGAGATACATCCACTGATAAACGCTACCGGCTATCTTAAGAAAGGGCGAGACGTTACACGACCGAGAGAGCTCAAAAAGTTATTGCGAGCGCTCCAAGACAGAAAACTGGGACCATAAAGAAAAACAGAGACAAGCCTAAAAACCTACGCCTAGAAGGAAGTACTACCAACAACACTGTGGGACCGGAGCCAGAGAGAGCTAGCGCTACTGCGGGATAAAGGACGGCCGTCGGAGCTACGACCGTTATCACCTGACGTAAGCGATATCGGACCCTACAAAGCATCAGCTGTTGAGCCGACCTGCCCTAACCATCGTGCAACGTAGCGAACTACGGGGAGCAGAAACAGCCTTGTTGAGCAACGTCAACCTCGGACAACGCCCGACACACGATAGGCTGCAGAAAACTGCGACGAGACAAAAGTCATCATGCGCTTCACGATTGTAATGTAAGTCAGAAAACCACTATTATTCAGTTGTGACCTCGTGCGCCTATTTATGAATGTCGGAAGGGAGCAACGTCCCTCGCGTACTGATTAGGAACCGAACTTGGCTCCATAGCAAGCCTGCGGCTAGAACACTAAGGCGATTACGATCTGGTCTGTCTGATAGACGACGCCAGACAACTAATACGACAAAGCGGGAGTCATACGGTAGACCAGCGAGACGAAACCGAGCCGTTTGCATTTATAACAGTCGAGCGCGAATTTGAATTCGGTGAGCTAGACGAAAGTTTATTACCTCGGGTACGCCCCGCGGATGAAAACATTAACGTACGTTCTAGATGCGCATGGTTGCCCTCTTCTAGCACTTTAAGTAACGTGTCTGACAGAGGCGAATTTTCACTCACTTTGTACGATAGTTCCGTATTCGATCCGGCAGAACCCGATAACGAATTAAAAATGAGCAATTCACGTAGCCGGGAAACGCACGCCATCGGAAGTGACGAAATTGATAGAGAGATAGAAAGAATGCGAACAGAGTGCGGTTTAGGAACCTCGCGAATCACGTCAAATTAACGAACAGGCACGAGACATCGCGCCCCCGCCGAGTCAGATGGACTCATCGGACCCAGCCGCGACGAGTTACTACTCGAAATAATTCATCAAATGCGGCATCAGATCTGTCACATAACCGAGCAAATGAATGCTCTTACTATGGATAGGCACACTAACGCGAGACCGGTCAATATGGACATTACGTACGGACGGACAGCGAACGACGTGCGAAACCGACACTCGCGTACGAACAACTACTTATAGCTTAAGGAAGGTAGAAATTTAATACCGGAGTTAAATGGCTCCTCGCAAAATAGATTACAAGAATTTTTAAACGCGAGCTCTTATGCCGTAAATAATATAAATCCCGCGGATGAACCCGCATTGTTAGAGGCCATATTATGCACTAAACTAAAGGGAAAAGCCATGATCGATTTTGACACCCGTGATATCCAGAACTTTGAGCAATTAAAACGAGAACTAGAAATTTGCTATTCGACGCAGAAGAGTATAACGCAATTACAATTAGATTTCAATACGCTGAAGCAACAAACAGGAGAAAGCGCACAAGCATATGGCACGCGAGTTGACAAACTCGCGATGCAACTTTATCAGACGCTAGTGGACGAACGAAAACATACAAACGACCAAAAACGAACAATACTGGAAACGATTCAAGCACAGGCTCTCCAAAATTATCAGATAGGATTACGTGATGACATAAAAACGGTAGTACGATCACGAAACTATAATATAAGGTGTAGTAAAAAGAAATCCATTATTTTTGCATGAAATTGAAGGCTTTATTTAGCATAGCTTGAAATTGAAATTGAAGGCTTTATTTAGCATAGCTTTATTTAGAATGATCCGATTTAGGTCAAATATGCACCGTTTTGTTCGATAACTTGTTGCCATTTTGAATAATTCCATTATGGCTCTCTCATAGAAACCCTTGTCCCTATTGACAAAAAACTGGGACAGTTTTCACTGGGTCGATTTTCACAAGCTTCTCTTGAGGCGAATTTTTCACCAGCAAAATCATTCGCCATAGACAGGAACAGGTGGTAATCAC
Source organism: Odontomachus brunneus (assembly GCF_010583005.1). Taxonomy (NCBI): domain Eukaryota; kingdom Metazoa; phylum Arthropoda; class Insecta; order Hymenoptera; family Formicidae; genus Odontomachus; species Odontomachus brunneus. Next base: position 222,465 of record NW_022639656.1, on the reverse strand, counting down.
TTGGTGCCAGGTCCGGACTATAAGGTGGATGCATAAGAACCTCCCAACCAAGCTGCAGGAGCTTCTGGCGAGTTACTATCGATGTGTGTGGCCTGGCGTTGTCCTGATGGAACACAATTCCTCTTCTATTGGCCAAAGCTGGCCGCTTCTGGGCGATTGATTCCTTCAGACGGTCCAATTGTTGACAGTACAGGTCCGAATTAAGAGTTTGGCCGTAGGGGAGCAGCTCATAGTGGATGATTTCCTGCCAATCCCACCAAACACACAGCAAAGCCTTCCTGACCGTCAATCCTGGCTTGGCCACCGTTTGCGCCGGCTCACCGCGTTTCCACCACGACCGTTTTCGCTTGACGTTGTCGTAAGTGACTCACTTTTCATCACCAGTCACCATCCGCTGCAGAAATGGGTCGATTTTATTGCGATTCAGC
>NW_022639656.1:217260-222027 GCF_010583005.1 Odontomachus brunneus | reverse complement strand
TCGACGAAACCAAAATTGCGCGTGATTGGCTGTTACAGTATCAGGACCATAAACACTATTCACATTTTCAGCCGCCTGGCTTGCGTTTTCGCCTTTATCGAAGAAAAACTGTAAAATATGGCGTATTTTCTCTTTGCTGGTGTCCATCTTTGACGCGCGCTCAAACAATACTGAGTCAAACAATCACAAAACTGTCTAAGAAGTTTTTTTAGTACAAAATCTTATCTTTCTAACGCCATCTAGCGTAAATCGATCGCACTTATACAACGCGAGATACACATTACTAAAGCCATCTATTGGAAAAATAATGGATTTCTTTTTACTACACCTTATACTTTGCGCGAGGCGATTTCCGCCGCCAGAAGAACGGGTGCAGGGAAACGTAAAATCCCCCGTAAGATCAAAACCATTAACATACGCAAAAAATGACAAAGTCATCAACTGCTCCAAATGCGGAAAATTAGGACACTACGGACACGAATGTCGGTCAAGCCGATATGCAAATCGGTTTCCATTACCGAAAACCGAAACGCAGACTCGAATAAACTCCGCGGATAAACATTGCTTGCACTGCAAAAAAACGGGCACACTCGCGATGACTGTTGGCACCTACACGGGAAGTCTACTGGGACACTGGATACCGCGAGCGACCGCCGAAGATACGCGCGCTCAGTGACTATCACAGCGCTAGATACAAATAAACCATCGACATCTCGCGGAAACGGGAGCGCTAGATTCAACCACGACCAGGAAGAAAGAAACAAAAAGGAGCAAAGTCGCGTGCGTGACTACCGCGTAAACCAGATCCGGCGAAATTTACATAGCCGCGCCGGATTTTACCTAGTAATCTTGCCGATAAAGGAGGCGAAACAAAAGAGAATACCTTTTCTCGTTGACATGGGATCGTCTCGTAAAAATACAAACATTAAACGATGATATGACTGCGGAAAAATTGACACTAACTGGTATCACCGGACATAAAGCTTATACTATAGAAAAAATAATCGTCACAGCAAATAATCGCAACGTAGGAAAACAGCGCTGAAAATTTGAACTGTTCGTTGTGATTTTCCAATCAAACACGAGGGGATCTTAGGAGTAGATTTCCTTCGCGAACACCGCGCTAAATTCGACTATAAAACAAAAACAATGACGGTTTCCGGACAAAGTCTATCGCTAATACCACAGCAAATATACAACCTCCCTGCGCGCAGTGAAGTAATAATACGCGCCGCAGTGAACATAAATTAAGTGGGAATAATCCCAGCTGAAGAAATTTTGCAGGGAATTTTTATTGGAAATTGTCTAGTGGAACCTGACTATTATACATGTCCTGCCACAGTAATCAATGCTACCGACTACATTGTCGAAATAACCACACCTTACATAATATTAGAAGACACTCCGGAAGATACGTAGAGATAAACGTACTCACTACAAACCGAAATAATAAACTGCTAGCGCGAACGGAAATACTGAATCAGCAATTAGGTTGGAGCATCTAAATATAGAAGAGAAAAAATAATACGCGAAGTTTGCGAGGAATACAATGACATATTCTTCCTCGAAGGAGACAGCTTTACGCATACTGCGGTCGTAAAGCATCGAATTACCACATGAAGTGATGCCGCCCCGGTAAACGTGCAACCATATCGCCTGCCAGAGCAGCATAAAAAGGTGGTAGATAAACAAATACGAGAAATGCTCGATAACAAAATAATAAGAGCCAGCAATAGTCAGTGGAATGCACCATTATTGACCGTACCGAAGAAAACGGATGCGTCAGGAGAAACAAAATTACGAATCGTAGTGGATTTCCGAAAATTAAACGATGTAACACACGAAAAAAGGAATTCTTAATCCACGTATATTTTTATTCTTGAATACTACTTGCCTTCAATTAAGTATGAAATGTCCTCTTTAATAAGAAATGTTCAATTGCATCAAAAATAATTAGATTCGAGCAAAATATATTTTATTCTTAAGATAGTATTTTTGTCCGAAGTTATGATATGATTGTAACAAACTCCATCACATTATTTTGAAGCCATTTATTCTTGGCTTAAGAATTATAGATTTGAAAATGGTTTTACTTATATTAGATGCTTATTTATTTCGCGTTCGCCGGCAACAGTGCATATGAGAGAGTAACATCAAGATGGCGGAAGTGAACGTAAGTGACAATAGTTTTGTAAGTAAAACGTTATATTCATGGGGCATGCCTCCAATAGTGGTTCAGGCTTTCAAAGGTAAGTAAAATGTTTAGCTTGTCCTACCAATATTTCTTTCTTCTTTAAAGTATGTTATAAGTAGGGATGCGAATAGACAGCTGACTTTGTCACAACGGCAGAGAAACACCGGTAGCCTGTACAGACAGGCAGATCTGCTAGCCGTGACTGAGATCTGTAACGTGAGTGAGATAGATAATAATTCCGCCGCAGCAGATCCGCCCATCTGTACAGGCACTGGTATTTTTTGACCGCCACGACGAGATCGCTCGCCTGTACAAGCACCGGTGTTTCTCTGCCGCTGCGATAAAGTCGTTCGTCTCTTTGCGCCCTTGCATATAATCTTCGGCGGACCGTGCTTAGATCTCATTATGACTCATATAGATTTTGGTAATTATTCAGTTTGAATTAAAATTATTCAGTTTAGCCCTCTCATTTCCGATTTCGATGAAAGTAGGATAAGAGTGTATTTCTCATAAATAGACAAAGTTGAGGACGCGTTAGGTTAAAAAATCGTTAATATTTCTATCTCTAGCTATCTGTGCTTAAGGTAAAGAGTGAATTTGTTACAAAAAACTGTGGCACCTCGCCGCCACGGTGCGGGAGGTCTGGTGAGCGAAACCCCTCAGCCACATAGCTAGAGATAGACGGTATGACAGATTTTCTAACCTAACGCGCCCTCAACTTTATCTATTAATATCTCGCTTCGCAGTAGAGAGCGACGATTTTGTCAAATCAAAAAGTTGTTTCTTTAACAAAAACACGGCGATTGAGCCTACTTTCATCGAAATCGGAGCTGAGGAGGCTAAACTGAATAATTACCATTCATTTGTAAACATGTTCTAAAAGTCATTGCTAAAAATAGTATTTCCCTTTTTTGTATGTACATGACATTTCATTTTAGACAAAGGAATAGATGTTGATATATTTTTTGAACTGAATGAAAATGATGCCAAAGAAATACTGAAGGATTTTGTCCTAGGAATTCAATTAAAATTTTGGAAAAAATATACTCAATGGAAAAGAAATGCTATTACTGTGAACTTTGAGGTAAGATATTTTTCATATGTTCATTCATTTTCAAAAAGTAGTATAAATTAGACACATATTGTAGTATCGGTGTTACACAGAACGTTAATTAAATCACTATTTGACAATGGATGTTGGACAAAACGTTGGTTTTAAACTTTGAAGTAAATTATAATTTACATTCTGCTTACATTTATTAATAGTCTTAGTATCTTTAATAACATATACATATTTGATTCTTTATATTGAAAAGTTGTACACAATTAAATATTTGTTTCTTGTTTCTTCTAGGAAATGTATGCTAACTCTTTTAGTGAAGACACATTGTCATCTATTGAAAATATAAATAATAAAATAGAAAAACAAAAGGAGCCAACTGAAACAAATGAGCCAACAACTTCAATATCACGTGAAGAGTTAGTTGAGTTTGAAAATGTTCCTGATAATACAAATAACAATGTAAGTATTCTATTATTAACGTAATGTAACATAATTTGAGAAATTATCCTTAGTTGCAAAATGAAATGAATGAACTCATTTTGAATGCAGTACAGTGTTTAAACGTTTGAATCGAAATAAGATATTGCTATGCTATAGTAAAAAAATATAGATACTAGAATAGAAATATGCATATTACCAAATTTATTTATTTTCATTTTCGTTTAAAAAGTGTAGTCTATTTCATTATTCTATTTAATCTTTCTATTTTATATATTTTTTCTATTAAATTTATAATTCTATTAATATTTAATTATAGGATTTGGAATCAGATGCGGAAAATAAAAGATCTCAAAATAAAGTAGAAACACAAAAAAGACAGAACTTAGCTGAAACAGAAAATCCAAGTTTAGCTAAGAAAAAAAATGGTTAATCCAAACATGCTTGCTGAAAAAAGAATCACTGCTTTTAGTGTTTCACAGGAATTAATGGATTTAGTAAGTATTTGAACTTTTACTTTAAGTTTTATTGTTCATTTTAGTCACCTTCATCTTGAGGTTTCTCTACGTATTCGTATTATAACAAAAATATTATCAAAATATTGTACAGTTAATTATTACTTTGCTTTCATTATATTTTTATGACAGTAGCTAAAAGTAATTATTATTTTGTTACTGACTTTTTACATTTTTATTTTCTTATCAACATTTAAGGTGAAATGTATGATTTTGTATTAAGCTTTCATAGCAAAACTACAGATTATTTATTTCATTGCTACTGTTATAGAAGCATTTTATGTAATTTTCTTATTGCTACTTTCAGGATTTAAGGGGTTATACTATCCAAGCGCACTGAAAAATGAACGTTTTTTTGGGAATTTTTTTCTTGGAAACTATTCAATGGATCAAAATGAAATTTTGAGGCTTTATTATACATGTTTTGAGATATATAAAAAAAATTTTTTATTATAACTTTTGATACAAAATGGCGTCTTGGCAAGTGGTAAACGGAACATGTGTTTTTTCCGAGGAGCGAATCTGCGTACATCATAACATTCTCCGAACAGCACCTA
>NW_022639656.1:217022-217250 GCF_010583005.1 Odontomachus brunneus | reverse complement strand
GTATTTTGAAGAAATTAAATTGATTTGTACTGACAAAAATTACCAACAAGCTATAATACATTTAAAATGCCGCGCGCAGGTGAGCGGCCTTTTTAAACGTTTAGGAGCGCTCGAAGTTATCTTGTTAAAAATAGTTTATTGAATTTTCCCCGACAAAATAGTGTTTGCATATCATTCTTGGATAGTTTATGCATCATTTAAGCCAATAAAAAAAAATTGAAAAAAAAA
>NW_022639656.1:216890-217012 GCF_010583005.1 Odontomachus brunneus | reverse complement strand
TATCTAAGAAGTTACAGTTAAAATTTCAAGTGAATCCGACAAAAATTGAGCGAATTAGTGTACGCAGTTTTGCAGTATACGCAGTTTTGAAAAATGTAGTTTTGATAAAAACGCATTTAAAG
>NW_022639656.1:216555-216880 GCF_010583005.1 Odontomachus brunneus | reverse complement strand
TTGCTGGGTAGTATAACCCCTTAAAGAAGCTTCTTGGATAGTCCTTAGAAGGTAAAGCTATCCTTGAAACTTATAAAATAAATAAATGTTTAGAAGAAGAAGATCGAACTGCCCTTGTAGACATTGTTATTAAGTGGTTATTTTTTCGTATTAATCAGTAAGTTATTTTATTAATAGATATGTTGTAATGTGTTTCTCTCTTCCTCATTTATGTGTGAATAACAGTGGTTAAATTAAAGCTTGTGTGCTCTTTCTGACTACAACTTAGCAACATTTTATTTACAGTTTTATAGATTTAAAATACTGTCCTCTTAAACAAATCTTA
>NW_022639656.1:216455-216545 GCF_010583005.1 Odontomachus brunneus | reverse complement strand
TGACTGCGTCAGGCTCCATTTTCCCTGCATTTCCGCTATGATTTGCATTACAGTATGGTTCGTGTAACTCGTGCCATTCATCATACTCGG
>NW_022639656.1:216070-216445 GCF_010583005.1 Odontomachus brunneus | reverse complement strand
TTTTTTCGTATTAATCAGTAAGTTATTTTATTAATAGATATGTTGTAATGTGTTTCTCTCTTCCTCATTTATGTGTGAATAACAGTGGTTAAATTAAAGCTTGTGTGCTCTTTCTGACTACAACTTAGCAACATTTTATTTACAGTTTTATAGATTTAAAATACTGTCCTCTTAAACAAATCTTATTTTGCATTTTCTATTTGCAGACCCAAAAAACCTGACTTAAGTATATTGAAAGACAAGATTTTAACTCTATTTACAAACGAAGAGGTATTTTACTCAACAGGCCAAGTATTCTTAAAATAAAAAATCTCAAAAAGAGAAGTCTTCCGTTTACAGCTGCTGAGACATTGTGCTTTGTGAGGCATTTTGGTC
>NW_022639656.1:215704-216060 GCF_010583005.1 Odontomachus brunneus | reverse complement strand
TAATCAAACTTGCGAAGCCATAGAGAGAAGAGAAGCCGCGCTTTCTCCACGAGCCGTCTCCCGACATTGTTAGTCCCTCAAGCTGACCTTTTTCAACAGAAATTTTCTTTTCCTCCTCGGCAGCTTTCCGTAACACTTTTGATTTTACAGCGTCCGTTGCTACAGCTATACTTTGCACGATTTCATCATACGACTTTTGAAAGACCGGTTTTGGGAGGCACATAAAGGCGCAAAATTTACTTATTCCTTGAATTCCGATACCAATAAGTCTCATAGCCAAAGTGAGCCGTCTATTTACATCGTAAGCACGACCATTAATTAAGGGGCTACTGTCAATAGTTGTATTCCCGCACTTT
>NW_022639656.1:214959-215694 GCF_010583005.1 Odontomachus brunneus | reverse complement strand
CAGGCCAAGTATTCTTAAAATAAAAAATCTCAAAAAGAGAAGTCTTCCGTTTACAGCTGCTGAGACATTGTGCTTTGTGAGGCATTTTGGTCTTATGATTGGAGATTATATTATAAAATAAGCAACTGTGGCGCTTTTATGAAGTCATTGTTGAAATTGTCAACATTCTTCTTTCTCCAACTGTAACACGTAATGACATAATTTTTCTTAGAAGCTTGATAACTGAGCATCATTCTTTATATTTGGAGTTGTTTCCTAATGAGACTTTAAAACCGAAACATCATAATATGCTTCATTATGATGAATGTTGTGAACAAATTGGGTCTTTATTGTTTGTATCATGCTGGCGCTTTGAGGCAAAGCATAGACCGTCGATACGGTATGCTGTCGCTAATTGTTGCCACAAAAATTTGCCTGAGACATTAGCTCAAAAAGCTCAATTGAAATTTTGTCATCGTCTTCTTGCACAAAAGGGTTTGGAGCCTAAAATTAAAGTACCAACTGGAAAAGTCATTCGTACTAATACAATTGAAAATTTTGATAATTTTATACATCTTTTGTCCAATAAATTTGTTGATGAAATTCATATCTTAAAATGGGCTGACGTATTAGGTACTTATTCTAAAACGGGAATGATTTTATTAGCAAACTTTAGTGAAGAGTATCCTATATTTGGTCAAATTAAGTTTATTTTGTTTAAAATTGATACTAGGACTGTTTCTTTTATTTTGAAAG
>NW_022639656.1:214853-214949 GCF_010583005.1 Odontomachus brunneus | reverse complement strand
TATTGGCGATTCTGCTCCGACTGGCACCAGTAGAGGACCCTCTCAACCCTTTTTTATACACTTTCTCACTCATTTTTATAGAAAACAACAAAATAA
>NW_022639656.1:208217-214843 GCF_010583005.1 Odontomachus brunneus | reverse complement strand
AAAATTGATACTAGGACTGTTTCTTTTATTTTGAAAGGTTTTGAGACTTTATCGTTCTCTTCTTTGTATCAAGCATATGAAGTTGTTCCTACAAAAAAGTGGATTTTTATACAGCAGAAGACACTTCAGAGTCATTCACCAACTCATATTCGAACAGGTCCAAACGGGTGTTCCTATGTAACTTTCCGGCATAAGTTGTAAGGTTTTAATGCGCAAAATAATGAAAATTGCTTGAATTTCTTGTTCAAAATATAGGTGTAAGAAAATGTTAAAAATAAGTAGAATATGTAATGTTTGTATTAATACTAAAAGCTACAACCAAATAAATTATATTTAATTTAGGCGAATGTAAAGAACTCATAAAATAAATGATTCGTCGTCCAAATGATGACAAATCGACGTTACTTTGACGGCTTCTATTTCCATCGACGAATAATTTTTCCTTACGCGAATATCATCATTTTATATATAGAACAATTTTTTTAAAATAAATATATAAATTTAAATATACAAATTTCTATATGTATTTCCATTCTACTTCATTTTGAAACTTCGTTTTGATATAAATAGTTAATAATAACAATATCTCATGTTCTATCACAGTTCTTAATACTCACATTCATAAGCTTTCCTTTTTTATACATTAACATATTTTATAATCTGTGAATGTAAGCTCAGTTTTATGTATCTGTGTTAACTATCTTTATCTATTTTATTACAGATGCACAAATTTTTATATCTACAAATTACAAAAAATGTTGATATAAAAGGAAGATTTACAGGTATTAGCATTCAAATTTATATAATAACGAAATGTGGGACATTATTATTAGAAATATAGATTAGAGTTAAGCATTATAATGAATTAAATTCATTTAGTAAAACATACCTTTTATTTGAAGAAAGTAACGTATTTGAATCGAAAATTTTTTTCTGGGATTCAGTTGACAAAAAACGTCATTTAAGAATAAATAATGCTGATAAAAGCATATTTTGTGTTGGGCAAATGCAACTTTATACTTTCATTTAAATACAGTTTGTTTTCAAGTGAGAATATCTTTTACTTGTGTTTTAAGAATAATTAATTCTTCATCGGACATTATTTATTCTTTGCGCTATTCTAAGTTTAAATTATACTTGGATTAAGCCATATTTGCATTCCTTTAAGAATTTCATTTTTTGTGTGAACTATTGGGGACTCCTTTCCACTACCTAATATTAGTGACATCCTAAATCAACTAGGAAACGCAAAATATTTTTCTACACTGGACCTTGCGGCTCAAATAAAAATGGCAGAAAAGATAAAGGTAAAACAGCTTTTTCAACACCCACGGGGCACTACGAGTTCAATAGAATGCCCTTCGGATTGAAAAATGTGCCAGCCACTTTCCAACGACTCATGAATACTGTCCTATCGGGACTACAAGAGCTAAAATGTCTAGTATATTTAGACGACATAGTCATATATGAAAATAACCTAGAAGACAACAAAAAACTTGTTAGTGTGCTACAGCGAATACGGCAATGTAATCTAAAGCTTCAACCAAACAAATGTGAGTTCCTTAGGAAGGAAGTTACCTACTTAGAGCATATAATTTCAGAAAAGGGAATTCTGCCCGATCCAAAAAAGATAGAAGCAATAACAAATTTCCCGAGACCCACAAAAACCAAGGATATATAATCATTTATAGGGCTCGCAGGATATTATAGAAGATTCATCGATAATTTTTCAAAAATTGCACGACCATTAACCAAATTAACCAAAAAGGATGAAAAGTTCGAATGGAATACAGAACAACAATGGCGTTTGATAAGCTAAAGGAAAAACTGACCACCTCACCGGTATTGACATCCGGATTTCGAAAAAGAATTCGTGGTCACGACTGATGCGTCCGACCATGCAATCGGAGCCATACTATCGCAAGGCCGAATAGGAGCAGACAACCCGATAGCCTATGCAAGCCGCGTATTATCACGCGCGGAACAAAATTATAAAACAACTGAAAAAGAATTATTAGTGATAGTTTGGGCCATAAAACACTTCAGACATTACATCTACGGAACCAAATTCAAAATCGTAACAGATCATAAACCACTAGTCTGGCTATTCAACGTTACAGATCCTGGATCTAGACTAATAAGATGGAGGTTGAAATTAGAGGAATATGACTATGAAATAATCCACAAGGCAGGGAAAACGAACGTAAATACAGACGCGTTAAGTAAATACCCCCCAATATCAGTACCGCAAGCTAACACTCCACAGGAGACGAACGAATCAGAAAAAGAAGAAGAGAAAGAAGAAAACGAAAAGGAAGAGGAAAAAGAAGAAGAAAATAATACAAACAAACATAAGATACAAAATTATACAGAGGAAGAAAAAAGACGAATACTCTACGAATACCACGATGCACCACTGGGAGGGCATCAAGGAATACAACGTACATTAAACAGAATATGTATGAAACACAACTGGAAAGGAATAGCAGAAGATGTAACACAGTATATAAAAAAATGTGAGCTATGCCAAAAAATAAATTAAGTCTACAGAAAAAATCGCCAATGATAATCACTGACACACCTACTAAGCCGTTTGAAAAATGCGCGCTAGACATAGTAGGATAACAACAAATAACGCTCATAATAACAACAAAAGGAAATAAGTACATCCTAACATTCCAGGATAATTTAACTAAATTCAGTAAAGCTATCCCAATACCTAATCAAGAGGCGATCACCGTCGCGAAAGCATTTACCGAGAATATAGTACTGGAATATGGAATACCAGAGAAAATATTAACAGACCAAGGAACAAACTTCCTTAGTAAAATATTCAAAGCGGTATGCAAACTATTAAAGGTAGAGAAAATTCAAACCACCGCGTATCATCCACAGAGTAATGAAGCACTAGAAAGATCACATCAAACACTAGCAGAATACCTTCGACATTATATAAACAACGATCAAACAGACTGGGACGAATGGCTCCCATACGCAATCTTTACGTATAATACAACTCCTCACACTACAACGAAATATATACCAATTGAACTGGTATACGGGTACCAGGCAACTATACCATCATCTATATTAGTAGCGCCAAAAACTACATATAGCATCGAGAATTATGCGCAGGAGATAAAACAATGGCTCCAAGCAACGAATCAAATACCCCGGGAGCACGTTAAAGAAGAAAAAGTAAGAAATAAGAAATACTACGATCGAACAGCTAAGGGAACTGTAATTGACATAGACGATCAAGTATTATTACATGATGAGACAGTACGACGAGGAAGGTCGAAAAAACTAGACTTTATGTGGATAAGACCCTACGAAATGATAGAAAAACACGCTAACGAAAACTACACAATAAAACGTGGCCGATGAACACTTCACGTACACGCGAACCGGCTAAAACTATATCTAGAAAATTAAAAGTGTAAAACAATAAACTCACCTAAGAAGGCGGCGTACACCTGCCACGGCCACATAGCATTCGATCCCGAAGGATAGAACGAAAAGCCCCTATCTGGGGCAAGGGCTGCAATTCTTCCCCAACTACACCTCCATCCCTATGACCGGTAGGAGGACGATGCGCCTTTGCACCGTATAATATTACAGGCGCAACATCAAGGGACTGGAGATGATCAGAAAGTATAAAGAAACCAGAACAAGCCATACAGTCCCACTAAATAAATAAATAAAAGAAAAAACGTAAAAACACCACACCAAAACCGTACGTAAACGAAAAATGCATAAACTTTAAAAGAAAAGAAAACATGTTACACTAGTAACGCGCTGAACGCAACTAAAAAGTAGCCACTGGCAAACACGCACGCAAGCAAACATACAGTTTATAAAAGAAAAGAAGGAGGCAGTTTTATCCCACGCGAAACGCGATAGATACAGAATCAAATACTTACCTTACATTACACAAAAATACAATTTTAATTCCTTTAAAAGGAAAAAACGCTTGGTTGCACTCAACACACTACACACAACAATCACGTATATATGATCAAGATAAAAAATACCAAAAAACAAGATAACAAAAACGAGAATAATTACACTTACAAGGAGATGCCACAACCTGCTAAATCGATTTCTAAAGGAGACATAGCACGTTCGCTAGCTGCGATGTTAGGCATCAACATCCTAATTGAGATTTGTGCCAATGGGCCTTTGTTTGTGAAAAATTACAATATAAAGTTTGGTTTGCGGGACTGAATCGCGGATATGGCTAAAAATGCGACTCTCTTTCAGCGGGGTGGCGTGGCCGAGCAGATTGAAGCTCCACGTCGGAAATTTTTGAGCCAGAAGCAAGCGTTCGAAACCCGGCGACTAAATTATCCATGTGCAGTGTTTTTTTTTTTTACCTTAGGACATGTAATTAATGTTTTTCGGATATGATATATTTGTTTTGCATATGTCTCGTTTTTATGCTATTAATCAGGAGTAATTAGAGAAGTATCAGGCTTGTTTAACGCAAACACGAATATAGACACATATTTTGCATTGCTTACAATAAAATATATATTTTAGTATATCACTTTCATATGAAAACATTGTATACAACATTGTCATATAATAAAACATTGTATACAACATTGTCATATAATAAAACATTTCCATATAATAAAACATTGTCGTATAATAAAACATTGTCATATAATAAAATATTGTCATATAATAAAACATTGTCATATAATAAAACGTTGTCATATAATAAAACATTGTTATATAATAAAACATTGTCATATAATAAAAAATATTGTAATATAATATTAGGTGAAGTAAAAAGTTCTGAGCGTTTTTTCGCTTTATTTCGACGATGAAATTAACATAGTTAGGATTATCCGATTTCGATCAAATATGCGCCGTTTTGTTCGATAACTTTTGTCCATTTTGAAGGCAATTTCATAATTCCGCGATTGAAGAAGTCCTCGTCCCTATTGGTAAAAAACTTGACCAGCTCATTTTCACAAGCCTCTCTTGAGGCCAGTTTTGTACCATCAAGAAAATTTTGCAAATGCTTGAAAAGATGATAATCGCTTGGTGCCAAGTCTGGACTATACGGCGGGTACAATAGAACCTCCCATCCAAGCTCTCGGAGCTTCTGGCGCGTCGTTAATGATGTGTGCGTCCTGGCGTTGTCTTGATGGAACACAACACTCTTCCTATTGGCCAATTCTGGCCGCTTCTGGTCGATCGCCTGCTTCAATCTGGTCAGTTGTTGACAGTAGAGGTCCGAATTGAGTGTCGTAGTGGTACTAAAGAATGTATCGAATTTTCTCTTTTTTTTACCTCCATTTTGGAACGCTGTAACACACAACTGGCTTGACCAAACACAAAACTGTCATAGAACTTTTTTTGAAGCATAATGTCACCTTTAAATCGCCGTATAGTATGACCCGATGCGATGTATACATCGTGAGATATGGCTCACTAAAGACATCTAGCGGAAAACGCTCAGAACTTTTTACTTCACCTAATAAAACTTATACGCTATAAACATCTTTCATTTTTTCGCAATGTTGCGGATGAATTCAAAATAATGCATTCATTGCATGCAGTTGGTGCAAACATTTGTTATGTTTTTATTGTTTTTATACAGAATTCCATCCGCAACATTGCGAAAAAATGAAAGATGTTTATTGCGAATAAGTTTTATTATATGACAATGTTTTATTATATGACAATGTTTTATCATATAACAATGTTTTATTATATGACAATGTTTTATTATATGACAATGTTTTATTATACGACAATGTTTTATTAAATGAAATGTTTTATTATATGACAATGTTTTATTATATGACAATATTTTATTATGACAATGTTGTATACAATGTTTTCATACAAAAGTAATGTACTAATATATGTATTTTATTGTAAGCAATGCAAAATATTTTATATTCGTGTTTGCGTTAAACAAGCCTGACACTTCTCTAATTACCCCTGATTAATAGCATAAAAACGAGACATATGCAAAACAAATGTATCATATTTGAAAAACATTAATTACATGCCCTAAGATAAGAAAAAAAACACACCGTACAAGGATAACTACTCGTCGCCGGGTTTCGAACACTCACTTCCGGCTCAAAAATTTTCGACGTGGGAGCCCTAGTCTGCTCCGCCACGCCGCCTCGCTGAAAGACAGTCGCATTTTTAGCCATATCTGAGATACAGTCCCGCAATCCAAACTTTATACAGTAATTTCTCACAAACAAAGGCCCATTGGCATAAACCTCAATTAGGATGTTGATACTTAACATCGCAACTAGCGAACGTATTATGTCTCGTTCAGAAATCGATTTAGCAGGTTGTGGCATCTCCTTGTTAGACAACAATGTAAACTAACCATAGGAAACACTATAACCTGACAATCACATCGGAAAACACGGTAGAAAATATAATTTACACTGCGCCCAGCGTAACAGTATTTATAATAGTAATTATACTAACAATATTTATAATAAGAAAAATAAAAAAGAAAAGAGACCCACCAGTCATAGTAGAACGCAATAGTCAGCGAAATATAAGAACACGTTCTAAACCTAAAATACCCACAATTCCTGTGCTAGTACGCAGGCACAGCTTATACGCATAAGGTAGAAATA
>NW_022639656.1:207466-208137 GCF_010583005.1 Odontomachus brunneus | reverse complement strand
ACAATGTAAACTAACCATAGGAAACACTATAACCTGACAATCACATCGGAAAACACGGTAGAAAATATAATTTACACTGCGCCCAGCGTAACAGTATTTATAATAGTAATTATACTAACAATATTTATAATAAGAAAAATAAAAAAGAAAAGAGACCCACCAGTCATAGTAGAACGCAATAGTCAGCGAAATATAAGAACACGTTCTAAACCTAAAATACCCACAATTCCTGTGCTAGTACGCAGGCACAGCTTATACGCATAAGGTAGAAATAGTACACGATTATAACCACATTTATATACGGGAAAACAAATGTAATACAAATACGGTATAATAAAATATAAGTACAAACGATTGTAACCATAATTGTAAACGGGAAAAAAATGTACATAGAATAAGATTGCGAAAACCTCGCTAGGCACTCCGTTTTCTTTTCCTAAGGGAGGAGGGATGTTATAATCGCGAACAGTATTAGCGCTATCGAAACGCTTCATGAGGAACCGTTTCGATTGCGCCACAACAAGGAAGCGGATGTGCAAGTGCTGCGCTAAACACTACCTTGCACATTCCGCATTTCGGACCTCGAGTCGAAACGCACCAAATGATTACCAAATATGGTAATCTCCTTGTCGCCAGGCACCCCCTCCGACAGGATTAAACAATATTATAAA
>NW_022639656.1:207356-207456 GCF_010583005.1 Odontomachus brunneus | reverse complement strand
ATACAACATTGTCATATAATAAAACATTTCCATATAATAAAACATTGTCGTATAATAAAACATTGTCATATAATAAAATATTGTCATATAATAAAACATT
>NW_022639656.1:205811-207346 GCF_010583005.1 Odontomachus brunneus | reverse complement strand
CTAAACACTACCTTGCACATTCCGCATTTCGGACCTCGAGTCGAAACGCACCAAATGATTACCAAATATGGTAATCTCCTTGTCGCCAGGCACCCCCTCCGACAGGATTAAACAATATTATAAAAGAGCGGAGAAGACCGCCGGCGACAGCTTTTGATACCTCGGTATCTCGCCCGCGACGTGCGTACCTGTCGCACCTCCCGCGTGTAACTCTAAGTTTCGGGAGTTAATAAATAAACTAAATACTTTTTATAATCAAGACTATTTTATTTCACTAACGACAGCCATTGGCCATCCCACCGCCACACACCCGGCCGCGCCCGTGACATCGATCTCGAATTTTTTTCTTCCTCGTGCCCCAGCTACACGGGGCACAACAGATAAAATAAAATAATAATTTTCTATCGTTTTGAATATGGATTTTGGTTCGTGAATTTACAAAATGTGAATAGTATTCTATCGTATACAATAGAATACAATAGATAGTGATAGAATTTCTATCGTTACTTTCCTATAGAATACAAAATTGCATATAACCAAATAAAATACGATAATGTTCGATAGGATTTATATCTGAACTTGCGAGCGAGAACGATACAGCTTAAAGAAAACGATTCAAATTGATAGCGCTATCAATTTGAATCGTTTTCTTTAAGCTGTATCGTTCTCGCTCGCAAGTTCAGATATAAATCCTATCGTATTTTATCCTATTTTATTTGGTTATACACGATTTTGTATTCTATAGGAAATTAACGATAGAAATTCTATCACTATTGTATTCTATTATACGATAGAATACTGTAACGGTCTCACTTCCCGTACTCGGCTAGTTGCCTGGAATTCGGTTCGCCGGAGTTCGGGTTCGTTCGTGAGTGAGTGAGTGAGAAAGGTTCGTGATGTGATGTGTCGTGAAGTACTTAACGACAATGATTCGTACTTACAAACTAATTTTTATTAGTCGTCTTAGTGAGAAAATATATATTATGTGCGGAAAGTATTTACACGATATATCTACAAGCCGTCTTTCGACGGAGTCGCGACGTGAGCCCACGTGATAGCCCACATAGAACAAAATACCTCATAGACGTATATAATAAATCTATAAATCTATGAAACATCTATGTTTATTGAAGATGTTATCTATATGTATAATATATGTAAATGTAATGTTAAATAATATACGTATATAAGCACAAATCCGTAATACATATAAAATACATATATAAAATGTGTATGGAATAATGTACAATTTACAGCTAATAGATATTTCTTTGAGGTATAAACAATGTGCGTAAAATATATATATAGTGGCATATTATTGATGTCTAATAGATGTACGGCATACGTATATAAAATATATATATATATATATATATATATATTTTATATACGTATGCCGTACATCTATTAGACATCAATAATATGCCACTATATATATATTTTACGTACATTGTTTATACCTCAAAGAAATATCTATTAGCTGTAAATTCAGTCGTATGTCACCAATTCATTTTTAAATGCAAAAAGAATTCATC
>NW_022639656.1:205634-205801 GCF_010583005.1 Odontomachus brunneus | reverse complement strand
TTTCCTATAGAATACAAAATTGCATATAACCAAATAAAATACGATAATGTTCGATAGGATTTATATCTGAACTTGCGAGCGAGAACGATACAGCTTAAAGAAAACGATTCAAATTGATAGCGCTATCAATTTGAATCGTTTTCTTTAAGCTGTATCGTTCTCGCTCG
>NW_022639656.1:205500-205624 GCF_010583005.1 Odontomachus brunneus | reverse complement strand
GCTATATATATTACATATTACATATTTCAAGCTATATATATATATAGCTTGTGTTATTTACAATTAATGTACATATATAATATGTTTAATGAATGTATGTAAGATAATATATTCTTTACGATTA
>NW_022639656.1:204981-205490 GCF_010583005.1 Odontomachus brunneus | reverse complement strand
TATTTTATCCTATTTTATTTGGTTATACACGATTTTGTATTCTATAGGAAATTAACGATAGAAATTCTATCACTATTGTATTCTATTATACGATAGAATACTGTAACGGTCTCACTTCCCGTACTCGGCTAGTTGCCTGGAATTCGGTTCGCCGGAGTTCGGGTTCGTTCGTGAGTGAGTGAGTGAGAAAGGTTCGTGATGTGATGTGTCGTGAAGTACTTAACGACAATGATTCGTACTTACAAACTAATTTTTATTAGTCGTCTTAGTGAGAAAATATATATTATGTGCGGAAAGTATTTACACGATATATCTACAAGCCGTCTTTCGACGGAGTCGCGACGTGAGCCCACGTGATAGCCCACATAGAACAAAATACCTCATAGACGTATATAATAAATCTATAAATCTATGAAACATCTATGTTTATTGAAGATGTTATCTATATGTATAATATATGTAAATGTAATGTTAAATAATATACGTATATAAGCACAAATCCGTAATAC
>NW_022639656.1:204797-204971 GCF_010583005.1 Odontomachus brunneus | reverse complement strand
AGTCATAAGACGTGTTTAATTTGAATATGTAAGGCATCTTTAAGAGATTATTTACAATAAATACCCAAATAACAGCGAGAATTGAAAAAGAATTCAGTCGTAGGTCAGCAATTGTGAGTTTATTTTTAGGTGCAAAAAGAATTCTTTTCACTGAACACTGATGAATTCTTTTTG
>NW_022639656.1:203243-203670 GCF_010583005.1 Odontomachus brunneus | reverse complement strand
ACATTATATAAGCATGAATTGTAAGAACATCGTTGGAGTCATCAGAGTCACCGCGTGCGCGCTCGATCAGTCACGTTAAGCAACAGTTTAATACGGTCAGGACATGGATGGTGCCAGCGAGCGGTGTTTTTTATATACCGCTTGGGATCGAAATTATCGCAGGAGGATTCATGAAAGTTTGGAATGTGTTTGACAACCTTCGATATCTACCCACATAGAACAGTTACATCTAAATATATGTATATTTTAGAAGAGAGCTAGAGTTGATATGTATATATCTATTAGATGTTCGGAGTTGATCTGTTAAATATCTATATATGGTGAAAATGTCCGCCTTGTATACAGATACTGTATGTATAATAGAAGTGATGTGATAGATGTTTATATATCTATTTAGATAGCTATTTACGTATCTATTAGATATCTA
>NW_022639656.1:202653-203233 GCF_010583005.1 Odontomachus brunneus | reverse complement strand
ATTCTATCTGGGTGCATAATAATCGTATATAACATATTCGTTAATATATATAAAATGAACGTTTAACATATGTGTAATAGATGTCTGTTAATCGTAAAGAATATATTATCTTACACACATTCATTAAACACTTTATATATGTACATTAATTGTAAATAACACAAGCTATATATATTTATATTTCTTTTTTATATACGTATGCCATACATCTGTTAGACATCAATAATATGCCACTATATATATATTTTACGCACATTGTTTATACCTCAAAGAAATATCTATTAGCTGTAAATTGTACATTATTCCATGCACATTTTATATATGTATTTTATATGTATTATGGATTTGTGCTTATATACGTATATTACTTAACATTACATTTACATATATTATACATATAGATAACATTTTCTATAAACATAGATGTTCTTTTGATTTATAGATCTATTATTGATGACGTGTATTAAATATTTTATTCTATATAGGATCGATTATTCTTCTATCGACTGTGATTAGTTAATGTCATTACTACTTAAAACTTATTATAAAAAGCCCATAAGACAACACCATATTGTCCCAT
>NW_022639656.1:202424-202643 GCF_010583005.1 Odontomachus brunneus | reverse complement strand
TAGATAGCTATTTACGTATCTATTAGATATCTAATAGATACGTATAGATATTTGTATGTATCAACTATAAACGTATATTATATATATATATATTGTGACGTGACGATTTTTTGTTATCGTCCGTTACTCGGAAAGTCGTGAGGAAGCCGAAAGCGGGCTTCCCGGCTGCAGGTGGATGTCGCGTCCTAACGGTAAGGCGAATAGGACGCGAGCCTGCGT
>NW_022639656.1:202160-202400 GCF_010583005.1 Odontomachus brunneus | reverse complement strand
TATTCGTTAATATATATAAAATGAACGTTTAACATATGTGTAATAGATGTCTGTTAATCGTAAAGAATATATTATCTTACACACATTCATTAAACACTTTATATATGTACATTAATTGTAAATAACACAAGCTATATATATTTATATTTCTTTTTTATATACGTATGCCATATATCTGTTAGACATCAATAATATATATTTTACGCACATTGTTTATACCTCAAAGAAATATCTATTAGC
>NW_022639656.1:201174-202150 GCF_010583005.1 Odontomachus brunneus | reverse complement strand
TGTGACGTGACGATTTTTTGTTATCGTCCGTTACTCGGAAAGTCGTGAGGAAGCCGAAAGCGGGCTTCCCGGCTGCAGGTGGATGTCGCGTCCTAACGGTAAGGCGAATAGGACGCGAGCCTGCGTGGCCCGAATATTTGGTGTATTGGATAAGAGTGCGGGTGTCGAGAGGTCGGATCAGGAAGAAGAGGACTTCAGGGAAGATTCGCTGCCGCCGAGGGAGAGAGAAGTCAGGCTCAGGAGCATCGGACGGACCAAAAATCTCAGGTGAATCGCTTCCTTATTATTGTTTTAGTAAGTAAGGACCGACAGTTGAATCCGTTCTAAGGAGGCCTGTTTTAGCCGAATACCCCTGCTAACGAGGAGAGCGCAGAGAGAGAGAGAGCTGCCAAGGTGGATCAGTCCTGAGCTGCCGCAAGGGAGCCGCTGGGACGGAGTCGACGGACACCGCGGACGAGCGGAGGACAGCTGCTACCAGGGCGAGTCCGACAAGCACGTCCTCCGCGACCCGGAGCGTCCTCCGAGCCAGGCGAAGACGCCGCGAGGCTCGAGGACTGAAGAAACAACGGCTGCCGATAGGACGAAGCTCCAAGGTCGGAGAGACCGACAGGCCTGAAAGATCTAGCTTGTAAATAACAGCTAAGGCAAAACAACGGCCGAATAACGGGGGATTCCATCCTGCCAATCGGCCAATCAACGGCCGATAGCTGTCGGAACAAGCAATTCAAACCTGAGATAAAACGAGGTCTCAACGATCGCTCGCCAGCTTTTCCTGTGAGCCGTGTCTAGCGAGTGTGAAGGACGTGCCATCCATAGAGCTGACGACTAAAGACGACCTGACCTCCGCATCTGTAAGGCCGCTACCGCACGCGCGGAACTATTTTGTGAACCCAGAGGGGACCGCCGCTGCTCGTTGTCGACTGCCCCGCTCCGCCGTTTGGTGAGTCCGTTCCACGGAGAACGATTTTTAGTGATT
>NW_022639656.1:196737-200897 GCF_010583005.1 Odontomachus brunneus | reverse complement strand
ATATATATATATATATATATATATATATATATATATAATGTTATTGTTTTTAGTAGATATTTACGTAAATAGCTATCTAATAGATATATAGACATCTATCACATCACTTCTAATATATTATACATACAGTATCTGTATACAAGGCGGACATTTTCATCATATATAGATATTTAACAGATCAACTCCGAACATCTAATAGATATATACATATCAACTCTAGCTCTCTAATATACATATATTAGATGTAATGTTCTATGTGGGAGGCACGCCGAGGCCGGCGTCTGAGGTGCAGCAACCCGCTGGGCCAGAGGCTCGCCGAGCCGTGCGCTACGGCGATGCAAATTTACTCCGGTTGAGTCGCGGTAGCGCGGCGGTTGAGCGGCAATAGGTAGCTGACCTCTGCCTGATTGTGCGTTGGTGGTGGAACCAATACTCGCGTCCGGTATCGTTGTACCGGGATACGCGGTCTCGGAGGGCGCCGTACGGCGGGCGATCCTCGATTCGCTTTGTCGGGGAGACGACGAATGGTGATCGACCCTCGACTCGTCGTCGTCTGTAGGAGCGGCGTGGATAGCGATCGACTCTCGACACGCTGTCCCAGGATGGCGACGAACGGCGGTCGACTCTCGACTCGTCGTCGTCTTACAGGAGTGGAGTAGACAGCGATCGACTCTCGACGCGCTGTCTCAGGATAGTTATCAAAATCGCACTAGTTGTCTCTCTCAGGAACGTCGCTGGACTCGGTAAAGATCGGAGGCAGGGGAGTGAGATCGAAGTCGATCCGCTGCGATCCGATTGTCGAGACGTTCGCGTGCCTCAGCTTTTATAAAGTGTTGAGGCTAAAATTTACTTCGAGTACACTATCGTTATCGGTGACACGCCGCGTAGTGGCGTTCGGTTTAGTTACCGGTGTCGGTTACCGATGTCGAGTAAATAGACTCGGTGTTCAAACTATTATGTTATTTATTATTTCTTATTACATGTTAGTAACGAGATATAAGGCGCCTCGTTACAATATTATTCACATTTTGTAAATTCACGAGCCAAAATCCATATTCAAAACGATAGAAAATTATTTTATTCTATAGTTTTCTACAAATTTTTTTATACCAGGGGGATCAACAAACGTTTCATTTAGAAAATTACGAACATTTACACCGAAATGACCCACGTAGAAATGTTAAAGCGGTCCAACATTGAGTACTAATTGCCGTTGTACCCGTACTGGTCGCCAGTGTTGTGTCAGTATAGATGGGTGTATATCAGTTGGACACGGGACAATTGGGCACAGTCCAATCACAAGTCACTGTTCCAAGGGACCCTACAAATGTCTCTAATCACACGGTGCTGTGATTGGCTGTGTCCAAATGCAGCGTGTCCAAGTGCACCGCTATAGATTCAGTACAGAAGTGTAACACCTTGTCGTACTAGTTAAACACTGACCAGCACTGACACCAACACTGGTACCAACGTCGCACCAATGTTGGACTCACTATCTGCATTGTAAAAACAAGTGTATTACATTAACACATTTTACGTGTGTAATCTCTGTAGTCACTTTTGACACGCCTATAGATGTGTAAATATGCAACACAGAAGAAAGTGCGTAGATTTGCAAGAAACGTATATGCATAACATACCAAAATGTGTTCTATAGACACGTATGATTCGTATTATGCTAACTGAACGCATATAATATGTGTTAATACGAGTTATAGGGAATGTGAATTAATTTTAAAGGATTTTTTAGTAAAAATACGGCTTTATTGTGAAAAAATGGTTACAAATTGATTATTCAAAATATTTTCCATCGCTAATCACTACTTTTTCCCATCTTTCTGATAATATATGGATTCCACGTCAAAAGAACGACACATCTTTTGAGGTTATCCACGAATCGACCCATTTTTTGGTATCCTCATAAGAATGGAAGCGCCGCTCAGACAGGCCATGAATCATCGATCGAAATAGGTGGTAATCGGAAGGAGCAATATCTGGAGAATACGGCAGGTGTAGTAGGACATCCTAGTTAAGCGCTTCTAACATTCCCTTGACCGGTTTCGCAACATGTGGCCGAGCGTTGTCGTGCTGGAAAATTACTTTGTCGTATCTTTTCGCGTAATCTGGCCATTTTTGCTTCAATGCTCGGCTCAATTGCATCAATTGTTGTTAGTAGCGTTTCCCAGTGATAGTTTCGTTGGGTTGGAGCAACTCATAATAATACACTACACCCAGCTGATCCTACTAAATACAGAGCATGAGCTTGGCGCCATAAATATTCTGCTTTGCCGTCGATGTTGATGGTTCGCCTGGCCTGCACCATGATTCTTTGCGCTTCGAATTCTCGTAGCGTATCCATTTTTCATCACGCGTCACGATACGATGCAAAAAACTTTCTCTTTTATGTCTTTGAAGCAACAATTCATAGGTCATGTTGCGCCTTTCAACGTCCCTCGGCTTCAACTCGTACCGCACCCAATTTCCTTGCTTTTGAATCATTCCAATGGCCTTCAAACATCTGGAAATCGTTGATCGATCAACATTTAATAATTCTGCAAGTTCTTCTTGCGTTTGGCTCGGGTCTTGATCGAATAAAGCTTCCACTTCCTCATCTTCAAACTTTTTCGGCTGGCCTGAACGTTCCTTGTCTTCCGTATCAAAATCATCTTTTTTATAGCGTCGAAACTAGTATTCACATGTTGAAATCGATGGAGTATAATCACCATAAGCTTCCGACAGACTTGACTTTTAGCAGCACTTTTCTTCAAATGGAAGCAAAAAAGCAAAGCTTCCTGCAAATTGCGTTTTGTTGGCACAAAATTTGACATATTCAATGCTCAAAAAAAAAATTTTGTTTACACTTCGGCAAAATGATACATACTGAAAAGCCACCTGATGGTGCTTTGACATAAAGGTAGCAACAATATGGCCCGATATAGTACTAGTTACGCCATCTCTTGGAAATCCTTTAAAATGAATGCACACTCCCAATATGTATGTACCCACGGGTGACTGTTTGTCGACTTATAGTTGATTTTTCTCAGTCGACTTTAAGTCGACTGTTAAAAGTCGACATTTAGCCGACTTTTTTGAGTCAAATGAAAGTCGACTGTTTAACCCATTAAAGCCCAAAAGAAAACCGCTAAGGATAGGCTTTAAAAAACTCTAAATTAGGGCAAACGTCGAAATTTGTTAAAAAGTGAAAAAAATGTATTGAATTTCAAAATTCAAGATGGCGGACCAATATGTCAGCCCAAAAATTCGAAAATTTGACATAGTTTCATTTGGCGAAAAATCCAACCAAATTATAAGCTACTTTTCGAAGGTGTTTGTTCTGGGGCAAGACATCATACTTTAGCAAACTGTAGAAGAAAAATGGTTTTTTTACTTTAAAAATCAATATGGCGGCCAAAAATTTTTAATTTTTATTAACAAAACAAAAAATCATTTTTCTTCTACAGTCTACTAAAGTATGATGTTTTACCCCAAAACAAACACCTTCGAAAGGTAGTTTATAATTTGGTTGGGTTTTTCGCCAGATCACAAAACTATGTCAAATTTTCGCATTTTTGGCCATATTGGATCCGCCATTACGAATTTTAAAAAAATAAGTGCATATTCATACTTAGCGAACCCAAAACCTCCCTATACGGATTTTCACTCAAATAAGTCAAAATTTTAAATTTTCGGGCCGACATATTGGTCCGCCATCATTCATTTTGAAATCTTGTAACGGCCTTACGTTACGTGCGGGATAGTCTTAGCCGGTGTGGTCCGGGTTTCGTGTGTGAAATGAAAACCAGTGGTATAGGTGATAATAATGTGAAACTATATTCTACTTTCGAGGCTATTTACAATTATTTACAGGCGACGTTACGCCGTTGGCGCGTGGTCGCGTTTTTGCTCTCGTCGTGAGCCGTTGTTGTCGTCTCGCGATCAGCTGCGAGCGTCGGGCGCGCGAGCGGCCGGCGGGACGCGGTCGGAATTGTTTCCGGATACACTATTGTTCGTCGTTCGGATTTCGTTGCCTCATCGGCTTTAATCTGTTTATTTATCCTGGTCTTTCCTTGCTGGTTTAAAGGCGCTCGTTGTCGCCGTTATCTTACGCCCTGTATGCGTTCGCGATCGTAGGTGTTAGCGGCGTAGCGTGAGGAGGAAAA
>NW_022639656.1:196452-196727 GCF_010583005.1 Odontomachus brunneus | reverse complement strand
ATTATAACAAACAGTTTCGACTGTTTGTTGACATTGCGGTTATTCCGCGCGCGGTTGTTCGGCGTTTTTGTTATTCTTTACTTCCGGTTGTCGTGACGCTTTCCGGATCGTCACAATCTAACACAAATTTTTTTTTTCACTTTTTAACAAATTTTGATGTTTTGCCCTAATTTAGATGGCTTTTGAAAGCCTATCCTTAGCGGTTTTCTCTTGGGTTTTAATAAGTTAAAATCGACTTTTTTAGTCATTTGAAATCAACTGTTTAAACCCATATG
>NW_022639656.1:195964-196442 GCF_010583005.1 Odontomachus brunneus | reverse complement strand
CTGGGGCAAAACATCATACTTTAGCAAACTGTAGAAGAAAAATGGTTTTTTTACTTTAAAAATCAATATGGCGGCCAAAAATTTTTAATTTTTATTAACAAAACAAAAAATCATTTTTCTTCTACAGTCTACTAAAGTATGATGTTTTACCCCAAAACAAACACCTTCGAAAGGTAGTTTATAATTTGGTTGGGTTTTTCGCCAGATCACAAAACTATGTCAAATTTTCGCATTTTTGGCCATATTGGATCCGCCATTACGAATTTTAAAAAAATAAGTGCATATTCATACTTAGCGAACCCAAAACCTCCCTATACGGATTTTCACTCAAATAAGTCAAAATTTTAAATTTTCGGGCCGACATATTGGTCCGCCATCATTCATTTTGAAATCTTGTAACGGCCTTACGTTACGTGCGGGATAGTCTTAGCCGGTGTGGTCCGGGTTTCGTGTGTGAAATGAAAACCAGTGGTATAGG
>NW_022639656.1:189526-195638 GCF_010583005.1 Odontomachus brunneus | reverse complement strand
AACCGACGTCGCGAATCCACTTCGGTCGGTAGAGCGGTATCGGAGAGGATGTCGACGTCGCGTATCCACTTCGGTCGACGGAATGTCTAGGATCTCTAGGAAGTGCGAGTTCTGGTCGGTCGTGCGCCTGAGAGGAGCTTTCCGATCAATCTCTCTCGATATCAATTTTCCGTCGGCTTTTATACAAAATTATAACAAACAGTTTCGACTGTTTGTTGACATTGCGGTTATTCCGCGCGCGGTTGTTCGGCGTTTTTGTTATTCTTTACTTCCGGTTGTCGTGACGCTTTCCGGATCGTCACAATCTAACACAAATTTTTTTTTTCACTTTTTAACAAATTTTGATGTTTTGCCCTAATTTAGATGGCTTTTGAAAGCCTATCCTTAGCGGTTTTCTCTTGGGTTTTAATAAGTTAAAATCGACTTTTTTAGTCATTTGAAATCAACTGTTTAAACCCATATGGCACATATGTTCTACAGATATCCTAAGAACGTTCTAAGAATATTCGAATAGTCGATGTTTAATAAATTATCTCTGGATGACTTTTTGTCAACTTCAATTATAGAATTTTAGTCAACTTAGGATTGTGACCAATTTCAGGAAGTTAAAATAATAAATAATAAAAATTTAAATAATAGCTCCCACACATAGGAAACAGCAACGAGGTAAAGAAGTAACTGCAGTTATAACGTGCAGTTCCTCCATAAGAAATAGACATTCGAACTAAAACATGGCGCGTTGATTGGTTATTGCTTTACCGCGTTGCCGCACTTTATGTGTGAAGGCCATAAGAAGACGGTACATACAAAGATACAATGTTAAAGATACAACTCACGTTAAAATGTAAATATACAATCCACAGTTATCAAGTTAGTTTGTCAAATAATAATAAAAACATTGCTTAACCTGTTTAATAAATAGTTTAAAGTAAATCATGTGTATGTTTTAAGAGATTGAGAATTAATATCTTTCTAAATATACTGCTTTCTAAAAACAACCTTACATCCTATAAAATTCTATTATTATGAGTATAAAAGATACTCATATGACTTATGAATATAAAGATAACACATATTAGATAAAAGTACCGAATAGGGGAAAGCTCCTACGACCTTGACCTTGACATATGTTATAGAGATCACTCTCCTGAGTGACCTTCTGAAGGTTTTAGCCATCGCTCGTTGTTCGTTAAAAAGTTATTAATAAAAGAAGTTACATAAAATGAATGTAATTTTTGGACATATACTGAAACATCGAATTTGTAGGCTAGGGAGGTGCCTGCTACACACATACTGCTTGCCCGGGTGGGCAGGCGAGCGCGTGCAAGCAGTGTGTGTATGTGTGTGTTCGTGTGTATGCAACTAAACGTAACATATGGCTTCCAAATTTTCAACACGCATTTGTATGAATTTCTCAATATAACACACGATTTTAACGTTCAGATATGTTTTTTCATAATGAGTACAATATACCCTTTACACACAATAAACAGTGAATAAAATTACAGTTTCACATATTATACATGTATATTGTTTACCATATACGTGTTCGTTACGATATTTCTATATACATTATTTGCAATAATTACGTTTAGTTGATAAAATTTTTTTGTCAATAACTTTTTAACAAACAATGAGCGACGGCTAAAACTTCTTGTATGTTACTTAGGAACATGTCCTTGATAACATATGTCAAAGTCAAGGTCGTAAGAGCTAGGTCTCCTATTCGGTACTTTTACCATATATAATAATAATACATATTATAATATTGGGAGTACAAATAAGTCTCCGCCGTTTTTTTTATCAAAAATTGAGCACTTATTGCGAAAGAACGGTACTATATGTTTTATTCAAAGTATTGTCCATCGCTAGCCACTACTTTTTCCCATCTTTCTGACAGCATACGGATACTATATCGGAAGAACGCTTCATCTTTTGAGGCTATCCACGAATCGATCCAATTTTTGGTATCTTCATATGATGTGAAGTGCTGCTCAGACAGGCCGTGCGTTATCGATCGAAACAAGTAATAATCAGAGAGAGCAATGTCTGATGAATACGGCGGGTGGGGTAAAACTTCCAAATTGAGTGTTTCCAAGTAGGTTTTGACCGGCGCCGCAATATGTGAACGAGCATTATCATGCAGGAAAATAATTTTGTCGTGTCTGGAGTAGTAGTGGGCGCTTTTTTCCTTGAGTGCTCGGCTCAATCTCATCAATTGTGTTCGGTAGAGAGCCCCAGTAATGGTTTCGTTCGGTTTGAGCAACTCATAATACACGACACCAAGCTGATCCCACCAAATACACAACATGAGTTTTTTTCCATGAATATTTAGCTTGGCTGTCGATGTTGAAATATGGCCACGTGGTCCCCATGATTTCCTCTTTTTTGGGTTATCGTAGTGGATCCATTTCTCATCACCAGTGACTATACGATGCAAAAAACCGTTTCGTTTATGCCTGGCAAGCAGCATTTCACATGTGCAAAATCGGCGTTCAACGTTTCTCGGCTTCAGTTTATATGGAACCCAATTTCCTTGCTTTTGAATCATTCCCAACGATTTTAAACGATGTGAAATTGCTTGTTGAGTCACTCCTAATGTAAGTGCAAGTTTTTCTTACGTTTTTCTTACGAATCTTCTTCCAATAATGCTTCCAATGCCGCGTCTTCGTACACTTTCGGTCTTCCGCTACGTTCTTTGTCTTCGACGTCAAACTCACCGTTCTTAAACTTTTGAAACCATTCACGACAACTTCTCTCATTTAAAGCAGTCTCACCATATGCTTCTACAAGCAATCGATGCACCTCAGCTGCAGATTTCTTCAAATTAAAAAAGTAAATCAAAAGTTTCCGCAAATAACGCTTATTCGGCTCAAAACTCGACATTTTCGCAGGAAAAAATTATGTGATGCTGATACAAAATCGCTAATATTTCAAGGTTATGATGTTGCCAGATGTCCAACCTTACGATATGACGTTTTACATCTGACAATTTCAACCATAACTTACTGGTGGGGCCATCTTTTGTCAAACGGCGGAAACTTATTTGTACTCCCAATAATACATATAATAATAATACACATTATTTCACATATATATAAATAATATTCTTAAAATTTACATTAAGTGTTGTTAGGAGAAAAGGAGGGTAATTATTTAGTTTAGGCGCCTCACCTCCGATTTCGATAAAAGTAGGTTCAATCGACGCGTTTTTGTACGAGAAACAACTTTTTCATCTGAGAAAATCGTAGCTCTCTACTGCGAAGCGAGATATTAGCTGACAAAGTTGACTACTTTTAAGGTTAGAAAAAATGTCATATAGACGACAAACAGCTAGATGTATACTATATGCTTCGTAGCCACTTGCGCATTTCCTCTAGTTTCCGAAATATTAATAAAAAGGTGCCTATTACATGGCTAGAGACAGACACCTAACTAAATTTGAAATATTTTTCTTTATTTATAAATTATTCATATTATTAAAAAATACATATTAAGAAAAAGTTAGTAAGATCTGCGGCCCCAATCATAGCCGCGAGGACGACTGCCACGTTGCGTCGAGGGGCGATGCAAATGTATGTGTGCGACAACACACTATTCTTCGGCTATATCGGAACGCCGAGCGAGAAAGAGAGATGCCATTCCCTCCATGTCGCTCAGCACTCACTATCCGAGCGCGTCATCACACGAATAGGCCGGCCGACTCACCTGTGTGAAGTTAGCCCCGCACTTTTCGATTTTTGTATTTTTATTAATTGTGCCGCATTATGCTATGTTTGTGCCATATTGTGCCGAAAACCGCAACTCAAAGCGTATTCCAGAAAAATAAAAAAAACTAAAAAATAAAAAATAAAAATTTTTGTTAGCCCCGCACTTTTTGAATTTTGAGATTTTCTTCATAGTGCTGTATTATTTATTGTTTGTGCTGACTTGCGCCGCAAACGCGAGATCGATAACTACAAGAAAACAAGAGAAAAAAAATTATGTCAGCCCCGCACTTTTGTCCAAATGAATCCAACTTTTTTTAATAGATTCCGACTAATTTGTGCTGCGTTGTGCCGTCAAAAGAAATGCGATATTTCTTCCCATTCAGCAGAAAAAAATTATTGAACTTGAAAGGAATAATAATAAATAAATAATTTCACAAAATATGTATCGAAATTCTGCGAGTTGTGCCTAGTTGTGCTCGGTGAGAACAACAATATGACGGCCAGAAATGTCGCGAAAAATACGATGATTGGAGAAATACAAGTAAAAAAGAGTGGGGGTAAAAAAAATTCGACATTGTCGGATTTTTTAAAGTTGTGCCAAATTGTACTTGACGAGTGCAATAACTTTTTATAATAGCAAAATGTCATCAGATTGCTGGATTTCGCAGTACGACCATCTCAAAAAAACAGTTTTTAGGAATTTCAAATTTTAAATAGTAATAAGTTTCCAACCGTATGAGATAATCGACTTCTGCGAGTTATGCCTAGTTGTGCTCGGTAAGGACAACAATAGGACGGCCAGAAATGCCGCGAAAAATACAAGAGTTACGAGAAATACAGGTAAAAAGTAGTGGGGGTAAAAAAAAATTACTTATATCCCATTCTGGGCAATTATCTAAATATATTTTTGTTAAAATATAGTTTGTCCTATATTCTTGTTTCTCCAATTATGTTCTACGTTTAAATCGTTTATGTAATCTATAGTATTTTCTTCTTCTTTAAAATGATCAGATTCTATTGCAATAGGTGCCTGAGAGTAGTCTGAATCCATTTCAACTTGGACTATTGATTTCTCAATTTCTCAATTCCCTCGTTATTTTCAGTAGAAGGTGGTGAATCATCACGTCGACATAGTCAAGAGTGATTTACCTACAAATGATCGTAGATAAGTGGACAAATTTGTCTACTGTCATTGGGCGAGACATATTCTTTAATAAAATATGCTTAATGTCGTTCATCTCGGACTCTACGGCAGATGAACTGGCAATTATCTGCCTGTATCCGAAAATAGGGATCATTAAACCGGAATATAATGGAAAGTATGCAAAAAACGATTTTAATTTCTTGCTTAATTGTGGAGCGTAATATGGATTTGCCATGTCACATTTATTTATAGTCTCTGCTACCATTTCGCGGCATTCTTGAAGAAGGTTATACGATCACAATGCAATGTTACATTCTTATATTTCATCACATTCTTCGTTTCTTGCATTCTTATCGTCTAGCGATACATCTTCGATGCCTCTTATGTGACGAGTGATAGTTATACGAGCAAATTCCGCCGGCGAATCATCTCCGTCATTATCTTTTCCAATCTCTTCACTGAGAGATAACAGAATAATACATTTTGTTAATGTAAATTGAGAAAAATCAGTTTGCTTTGTCAGTAAAGCCATCGCGCCCCTTATAGAAATATCATACTAAGAAATACTGAAAAATTATTAGTAATTTAATATTACCAGTAATTCAGTAATTTTTTGGCCAGTACTTAATTTCTGGTGAATACTGATAATAAAATCAATGTTAAATATTAATAGTAATCAAATACTGAGAATTATTATGCGAAAATGAAAAATGAGAAAATCATAATGTTTACAAAAATATACTTATATTCCCAATTTTCTCATGTCTCATAAACTACTAGATATCGAAGGTTGTCAACAACATTCCAAACTTTCATGAATCCTCCTGCGATAATTTCGATCCCAAGCGGTATACCACTGGTCACACCCATCCATGTCCTGACCGCATTAAACTGTTGCTTAACCTGACGGATCGAGCGCGCACGCGGTGACTCTGATGACTCCAACGATGTTCTTACAATTCATGCTTATACAGGGTGTTCGGAAAGTACCGGGACGCCCGAATATCAGGAAAAATATAAGTTTTACAAAAAAATGATTCAGACAAAAGTTGTGGCGTTTAAAAAGATGTATTTACTGATCACATCAGTTTAACCTTGGGTTGCGTAGCGAAGGTCAGGTCAAGGTCACATTAATTTTTTTGAATGGAACACCCCATTTTTCATTGCATATTCTTATAGCACATCTCGAGAGCTTTCCAAAACGCTATAATAAAATATTTTTTCATGAAGTACTTTTCAAGTTATAATGCTTCAAAGT
>NW_022639656.1:186874-187329 GCF_010583005.1 Odontomachus brunneus | reverse complement strand
TTCTGTGCTGTATGGGCATTGCTGAGATTCGAGCCTGAGACCTCTCCCAGGTAGCAGACACGTCAAAATGACATCCAAATCTAAGTAAGTTCAGGATATAAAATAACCAAGGAATGATAAAAAATATCGTCAAAAGATCGTCAAAATGATAGTCTAATGTCACAGATCAATGACGACATTTTAGACGACTTAATGACGTTTTATGACGTCTCTAAACGTCAATAATACGTTTTTAAGACGTTATACAGAAACGTCATTAATATGTCACAAAAAAGGCGTTTTAAAGACGTCGTTATTTAGTCACTTAACGTCATTTGACCAGTTATGACCAGTTTTTTACGTCATTTTGACGTGAGTCTGTTACTTGGGCTGATTCTTGTGTCGTTCACCTTACCTACTGCGTCACTGTCACTTTGAGAGACGCTTTATATTGTGTACATATGGTATATCCATAT
>NW_022639656.1:186671-186864 GCF_010583005.1 Odontomachus brunneus | reverse complement strand
GCATAGGGTATATCCATATACGAAAACATATGATTTATTTAAAAGAAGAGAATAGATTCTATTAAAATATATGTTTTAAAAAGTATGTAGAAAGTATATTTAAAAAATATTTATATGTTTTAAAAGTAAGTAAAATAAATTATTTTGTAAATTTAAATAAATTTTTTTCTGATAATAAAAGAAACTTTAATTT
>NW_022639656.1:186520-186661 GCF_010583005.1 Odontomachus brunneus | reverse complement strand
TTTCAAGGTCAAAGTGGTTTTTTTAAATGGGAACTATTATTTTTGACCCCGGATTTGAAAAGAACGGGAAATTTTACGTTCAAAATGATATGTTAATCAAGGTCATGGCAAGGTCGAATGAAGGTCAGGTTTGCGAATTTT
>NW_022639656.1:185663-186254 GCF_010583005.1 Odontomachus brunneus | reverse complement strand
CTTGACCTTGAACTCGATTTTCAAGGTTATTTCAAGGTCATAGTGATTTTTCAAAATGGGAATCACTATTTTCGAGGGTTTCTTTAACTGTATTAACCTTACTTTTAGCGCTACCCAGAAACAACGACGTGGACGTAGTAAGTACTGTTTCCTTTGGGGTGCTGGATTAAAGTGAGTCCCCTCGCCTCTCACTATTTTAAAAATTATTAATTTAATTTCGAAGCAAATGTTCGAAGTTGCCTCCATTTGCTTGAAGGCATAAAATCAAACGTCTTTGGAAATGGCGTAGGGTGTTAAGGAGAGTTTGCCTTGGAATTGCAGCGCATGCTCGACGAATGCGATCTTCAAAGTTTGCCCATTTTGAAAAATCACTATGACCTTGAAATAACCTTGAAAATCGAGTTCAAGGTCAAGATCAGAGTACAGATAGGTGACCCCCTCGGCCCCCTTTAACATTTGTCTGAACCAATTTTACGTATTTGGCTTAGGTTCCGATATATTCAATTGGGAAATCAAAATTCGCAAACCTGACCTTCATTCGACCTTGCCATGACCTTGATTAACATATCATTTTGAACGTAAAATTTCCCG
>NW_022639656.1:185239-185503 GCF_010583005.1 Odontomachus brunneus | reverse complement strand
TTTTTTTCATGTGCAATATTTATAGAAATATTTACAAAATATTAATTTTTTGTTTACAATAAATATTATTGAAAATATTTAGATATTTAGATATTTCTATATTTTGAATATAGATTTTCATAATTTTTCCTCTCTCTTTATATATGTATATATATATATATATAAATATATATATTTTTTTTTTTAAAAGTAATTCAAAATAAATATTTATAAATATTTATCTAATAACTTACTAATATTGTATGCTGTCTGGGTTAATACTTT
>NW_022639656.1:184422-185224 GCF_010583005.1 Odontomachus brunneus | reverse complement strand
AAATATTTATAAATATTTATCTAATAACTTACTAATATTGTATGCTGTCGGGGTTAATACTTTTAATTTTAACAGTACTTTGCGT
Organism: Odontomachus brunneus; assembly: GCF_010583005.1. Lineage (NCBI taxonomy): Eukaryota > Metazoa > Arthropoda > Insecta > Hymenoptera > Formicidae > Odontomachus > Odontomachus brunneus. Next base: position 185,139 of record NW_022639656.1, on the reverse strand, counting down.
AAGTATTTCATCACTTAGCAAAGTATTATATATTAGTATTTAAATATTGACAATGTTCTGCGTAAGTATTTTATCACTGGACGAAGTATTACATATCAATATTTAAGTATTGAAATCAATCATAAGGTAGGATTTGTAAAATTAAATATTGAAATATTTGAGTACTAAAAGCTGTATTTGAATCACAGAATATTACTAAATACTGTACTTTTAATACTGGAAATAAGTAATTAATCAATGATTCTTAGTATGATATTTCTATAAGGGATGTACATAACATAAAGCGTCTCTCAATCAGAGTGACAGTGACGCAGTAGGTAAGGTGAACGACACAAGAATCAGCCCAAGTAACAGACTCACGTCAAAATGACGTAAAAAACTGGTCATAACTGGTCGAATGACGTCAAGTGGCTAAATAACAACGTCTTTAAAACGTCTTTTTTGTGACATCTTAATGACGTTGTAACGAGCCGTCCGTAATACAAAGATAGAAGGAACCGCGAAAACGTTAAAATAAAATATACGAAACGACTTGTCACGAAAACATAACCCGCGACGAACTAATGTAAACACCGCCGACCGACCGCGAATAACACAACACTAGATCAGGCTAAAATTGGTATACGAGGGTGGTCTGAAAAGTTTCCGACCTAACAAAGATACAAGTCATTTTTTCTGAAAATTGTTTTTTATTTTTCAACATAGTCTCCTTGTAAA
>NW_022639656.1:179503-181605 GCF_010583005.1 Odontomachus brunneus | reverse complement strand
AATTCAGCGGCCCAAAATTTCACTGTCGTAAATGATGGTGCAGAGTCCCCATACACAGAATCCAACTCATCTTTGATTTGCGTAGGCGTATTGCCTTTCAAAAACAAATATTTAATGACAGCTCGATACTCGATTTTGTCCATTTTCACAAAAACACTCACATCAACTTACTCAAACGACTGTTACATAACAACTGCGAGTCCAAAATGGCTGAAACTTCGGTGAGTAACTGTCAACAGATGAACAACGAAATTCACTAGCTTTTATTTACAAGTGCTGCTATCTTCACGTTGAGGTCGGAAACTTTTCAGACCACCCTCGTAAAAGACCGCGCGAAAAGCTGAGAATTAAGCAGTCTTCCGAGGCACTCCGCTGAGCAAAGCTAAGACTCTGACAGCAGGAGCTCCTCGCGAACACCGCTGCCGAGAACACCGTATCCTAGACCTTCCTCGTCACCGCTCTGTCGACTTGTTGAATTCGTAAAGTTGACATTCCTCGACACCGCTCCGTCGACTTATTGGATTCGTAAAGTCGACATCCGCGTAGACTTATTGGATTCGTAAAGTCTATATCCTTGATTACCGCTCCGTCGACTTATTGGATTCGTAAAGTCGACCTCCGCGTAGACTTATCCGATTCGCACAGGCTACCACTCCGTCGACTCGTTGGATTCGTAGAGTCGACACTCGCGGAGACTTGGCGGGTTCGTAACGGCTACATCCTCATTACCGCTCCCTCGACTTAGTGGATTCGCAAAATCGATATTCTTCGATACCGCTCCGACGACGTATTGAATTCGCAAAGCCGCCAACCGCGTTAATTTCGGCAAGTAAACAGTGGTATCGGCTGTCGGGCCCGCGAAACCTCCAGTGTTGGAAACGCTCCGCCACCGGCCGAGCCGCGACCTCCGCGAAGCTGCGCCGCCGAACCGGGGAACCGATCCCCGCGGCACCGCATCGTAGCGCACGACCGCTCCGCAAAACTCCGACGCATCACGCACGCGGGGCCGTGTTATTCTTCGAGTAACAGCTCTCCTCGCACGACCAAAATTAAAAATCCAAGCGTCAACATCGCGCCGCAAGCACAACACAATCGACGCGTCACACGACCGCCCGCACTCCGCGGCCGCCAGCGGCCCCTCAGCACAAGCTCCGCCGCAACGAACATCAACACGCGCGACACAAAAACCCGCGCGCTAAACCAACGGCGTCGAATCAAACTGTAAATACTCATTGTACATAGCCATCTAATCGACAATATATATCATCGTAATATCCATCCCACTGTCTTCACAATTATTTACATCTGCTCGAATCCGGACCACACCGACTCGCAGCTTATCCCGCACCGAACGCGAAATAGTGTTACAACGTTTCTGTATAACGTCTCAAAAACGTATTATTGACGTTTAAAGACGTCATAAAACGTCATTAAGTCGTCTAAAATGTCGTCATCGATCTGTGACATTAGACTATCATTTTGACGATATTCTTATATTTTTTATCATTTCTTGGTTATTTTTTATCCTGGACTTACTTAGATTTGGATGTCATTTTGAACTTACTTAGATTTGGATGTCATTTTGACGTGTCTGCTACCTGGAGAGGTCTCAGGCTCGAATCTCAGCAATGCCCATACAGCACAGAAGCTTGCAGCAACATTGCTACAACGTTGCAAGATTGCATATTGCAGTGCAATGTTGCAGAGACTTTGCAGTGACATTAATTTGCAATATTACTTTAGCAATATTGCAGTAATATTTAAAAAAATATTACGAATATAATATATTTTATTTATTTACAAGTTATTTTTGTTACTTGTATTTCAAATTCAGTAATGTTTTGCATCAATAATACTTATAAAATAGTGCTTAGAATAGCACTCGTTAGTGGCAATCATTAATTTGTCTTATTGCATATTTTTTATACTTCTTATACCGTTTTTTCGGAGAAAATACTTTCTTTAGATTTAATATTCGTACTTGTTTAATTTTGTGGTTTTTTTTATTTCATTAAAATATTATATTCTTAAACGAAATATCATTTTTTAAAATGATGAAAATAAAACTTTTATTTCGTTCAAGGAAACCATGTCATTTGATG
>NW_022639656.1:177685-179493 GCF_010583005.1 Odontomachus brunneus | reverse complement strand
CATGAATTGTAAGAACATTGTTGGAGTCATCAGAGTCACCGCGTGCGCGCTCGATCATCAGGTTAAGCAACAGTTTAATGCGGTCAGGACATGGATGGGTGGACCAGTGGTATACCGCTTGGGATCGAAGTTATCGCAGGAGGATTCATGAAAGTTTGGAATGTTGTTGATAACCTTCGATATCTAGTAGTTTATGAGACATGAGAAAATTAGGAATATAAGTATATTTTTGTAAACATTATGATTTTCTCATTTTTCCCTTCGCATAATAATTCTCAGTATTTGATTACTATCAATATTTAACAGTGATTTTATTATCAGTATGCACCAGAAATTAAGTAATTGGCCAAAAAATTACTGAATTATTGGTAATATTAAATTACTAATAATTTTTCAGTATTTCTTAGTATGATATTTCTATAAGGGATGTATTTATTACATAAGTAATTGTGTGATAAATATCAGTTATCCAAAAAATACTAAAACAAAAAGTACCAAAAAAAAGACAAAACGAAAAGTACATGTTAACTTAAACAAAGTGCAGATGTTTTAAATATTCAAAAAAGTAGTGAGATCAATATAATTAACTAAGTACGAATATGTAAGTATTTATTATATAGGTAATTATGTGATAAATATCAATATTGTAATATTCAGATATTTTGAAGAAACTTTTTTTTTAATCAGTTATGTTTTATGTCAGTGTCTTGTGTCAATTTGTTATTTTCTGTATCTATAGTTGGGACAAATTCCTAGTAGCACATATTGGATTCACATACGTTTTCTAAACGTATGTACCATTTCATAACCGTTTGTAAAATGTTTCCTACACGTTTCTAAACTGTATTTGCTAATTGACACGTTTTCATGTAGTATATTGTAATTCATCATATTTTATTAATATTAATAATTGAACGTTGAAATATCGAAGTATCAAATTGAGAGAAAAACTTTCAATTATTTCGGTCTATCAATTTCTATCGCTTTCTCTTTTTCGTTTATTATTATCATAGAAATTTATTACAGTTTGAATTTTAGCTATTTTTGCTGTCTTATGAAGTAATCTCGTAATTGTAATTGCAAATATGTGGGTAATTATTTTATTTTATTTTCGAGTTTACGCTAAACGAAAAAATATATGATCGATTTAATATTTATTGCACACGTAATATGCGTCCATTCTGATTGGTGCAGTCAATACGGAAATCTTTATAATATTTCACCTACGAAAATCTTTTCTTTCTCGCCAATTAATTTTAAATTCAGATTACATGTTTGCAATGCGGATCGCGGACATCACAAGCGCAGATTAATATAACACTACAAGAAAATATACTTGAAATTGTAATTACTTGATATGTACATCTACTAGTCGATCATAAATCTTTTCCTCTAGTCTAACGTAAATTCGTGAACATGTTGCTTATTGCAGTCTATATACAGGGTGTCCCATTTTAAGTAGGCACCCCGAATAATTGCGAAGGAAGTGATTTTCAAAGAAAATGATCCAGACAAAAGTTGTTGCATTCAGAGGGGGACGTCCAATGGTGACCTTGAAATTGTCTTATATTACCTTCCTCAAGATTATTCCAAAGTCAAAGTATTTTTTTTTAATGGAATGACGTAATTTTGATAACGCCAATCGATAGAGCGGAAAATTTTACGTTAAAAACATGGATTTATATGTCCTGATCGGTCGACCTAATGTAGGTGGAGAAAGGTCATATCTCATTTTAAACTATCAGTCCAAAGAACTTGGATCGTAATCAGTAAAATCAAAATCAGAAAAAAATGCAACCAGTAAAGGC